>NW_007726484.1:485738-566649 GCF_000696425.1 Galeopterus variegatus
CCATCATCAGATGAGTGGATACAGAAAATGTGGTATATCTACACAATTGAATACTACTCAGATATAAAAAGAATGAAATACTGCCATTTGCAACAACATGGATGGACCTTGAGAAAATTATATTAAGTGAAACAAGTAAGGCACAGAAAGAGAAATACCACATGTTCTCACTTATTGGTGGGAGATAAAAATAAATAAATAAATTCTCTCACACACAAAACAAAAAAAAACCAGGGGGGAGAAGAAGACATAACAATTACAATTCCTTGAAGTTGACATGACAAGCATACAGAAAGGACATTGTTGGGTGAGAGGGGGAGAGGGAGGAGGGAGGGAGGTTTTGGTAATGGGCCACAATAATCAACCACATTGTATATTGACAAAATAAAATTTAAAAAAAAAATGGGATGGATGTTAAGAAGGCAGTTAGATACAAGTATTTAAGTCTGGATTTTAGAAGAAAGGTATGAGCTAGAGATATAAATTAAGACTCTTCAGAAGAGTGCTGATATTGGATCATATTAAAGTAATGATATTTAAATAGATAACCAAGGGAGAAGATGGTGACAGCAACCTACAAAATCACAAGATGCCTGACATCAGGGCAGAAAAGAACTAGAGAAAATCTTATAACCTCAGACATCCTAAGATTGGATAGACCTAGAATTTCTTTAAGGAAACTGCAAGCCTAGACTACTGAAAAGTCTTGGAAGATTTTCTGGTTACCCCATTTTAAAATATAAGCAGATAGTCAAATGGCAGGTCCAGAATCCCTGAGATGGGAGACTTAGAACCAAGATTCCACTTAAGCATTCGATGAAAGCATTCCAGGTCCCACAGAAAGAATTCAACAACCATCACTCAAGAAAACATCCTTTATCCTTGTTTTTTTTTTAGCAGCTGGCAGGTATGGGATTCTGAACCCTGGACCGTGGTGTTATAACACCATGCTCTAACCAACTGAGCTAACTGACCAGCCCTTTATATTACATTTTTAAAAGACAGAATGATAAAAACATATTTGCCACATCAGTAGCCACTGCTTTGAATTCTACATCCCAAAAAAATCCATTTGGCACAACTTCCCCCTTTGGAAGTATTACTACTTCCAAATAGAGGACTTAGAAACTTTGTGGTATACAAATTAAACACTATAGCACTATAGTTCAATTTTAATGAAACTGAATAAAATGAGACAAATTAACTACTAGTTACTATATGTAAAGAAGGGCAACATTTTTTAAAAAATGATATATGGAAAAATTTGGGATATTTGTGAAAAGCCTGAAATTGTATACAATATTTTGAATATACATACATTTTTTTAGAATATGTTTACATTTTTCTAGAAAGAAGGTTCAAGATATTTTATAATATTCTCAGTGGGATCCATTATTGCAAATAGTTTAAAACTCTCAGTTTTGAACTAACATTGCTAAAGACTTGAAAATCAAAATAAACCACAAGTTGAATATATCAGAATTGAAAAAATAGTGAATTTTAAAAATAGAATACACACTTTCACACATCTTTAAATGCAATTATACTGAAGCTAAGAAGGGAAATTTGTCAAGTTCAAGCCATGTTCAGACAAGATGAAAATTCTCTTCTGAGAACAGGCTCCAAAGAACTTCCTTAACAGACTAAGCACATTTACTACTGAAAGCTTTAAGCCTTAGAGAAACCCAAACCTAGGACCTCAAGTTCAAGTTGCTGCTGTCAAAGTTACTAATGAGGTTATTAGCTTATTCCTCTTGTTTCTAGTAATCAGTCAAGATTCATCTCTTAGTTTACTCCAGGGATCTAAAAGAGGCTTTTAAATTACAGCAGGAATGAGCAAAAACAAGGAAGGTCCTAAACACAAAAAAGGAGAGTCAGAAACAAGATAAATCATTATCTTCTACTTGGTTCAGTTTATGCGGTATTCAAAGAAATTCATGCTTTCTTGAATTAAAAGATTCCTAATACATTTAACATTAGACATAAAAATTGACTCAAAGTCTCTTCAGCTCTACATACAATACCAAACTTTATATTCTTACTATATGCTAATAACTGTTCTTAGCACTCATATGTGTATTAGTTCACTTAATCCATGTGCGTCTACGTGGGTACTTGAAAAAGGTCACAAAAAAGTGGAATTAAAAGGCAATACAAATCTTTCCACAAACTTTTTGAAGACCCCTTGTATATTTGTTTGGTTTTGTTTTTTAGTCCTTAAGACTATGGCAAACAGATTTTTTTTGGGGGGGGGGGCTGAGACTGACAACAATTATTAGTATATCCCAATTATCCCTATAGGTTCACTTACCTATAGGTTTGATTCAGAAGTGTGACTTCTATAAGAAGAATCTTAGAAGTCCTAGTTCCTGGTATCAGAGCTATTACAGCTCTGGACGAAAGAGCTTATTGTCTCTGCAGTCAACTTGGGACTACACTCTTCTAAGGACAAATTTACGAATCTCATTCTGTTTAAACTCACTCAAATATCGGAGAGACCCTGCAACTGCCTTGATCTCTCCAGCCGAAAGTGACTGCGTATCTCCATTCTACTCATTGTAATAAACAACCTGGTATTGGCCTAAAAATAAATCAGAATAGAAAGATACTTCTAGATTACTCATATGGGGACATAAAGGTCTTCACCCAACCCTGACAGAGAATTATTTCACTCACTCAGGTAATATTTACAGAATCACTGTGTTGTGTACTGGAAATACGACAGAGGATAAAAAATAATAGTTGCCTGCTCTTATGGAGTTTACAGTTTGGGGAGAAGACTGACATTAATCAAAGGATTACAATTATAAATGTATGGCTAAAATTAGATAATTTTCTGAAGGAAAGAAACACAATTCAACTAATGCTGATTAAAATAAAGTGATACCATGGTCTACTCTGGGATGTCAGGGAAGACTCCCCTGAGTGAGAGATGGTTGAACCAGGATTTGAAGAATAACTAGGCATTAACTAGGCAAAGATTGGGAGGGTGGAAGGGAGAGTAGATGAGGAACATACCAAAATCGAAATAAGCCCAATGTGCCTGGAATGAAAAGAAAGAGGGAGCGGGGATGAGGTTCAATGCTGGAGGTGTGGACAGGGCTTTCTACCATATTTAAGCTAATAGATTTTCATTTAACAACAATGGGAAATCATCGAGGTGGTTTTAAATGGGGTAGAAGAGACCAGGCAGAGAGAGAAAAAGGTTCCCATTTTGAAAAGATCAATCTGGCTGCAATGTGGAGAACAGACAAAAAAAAGTTCTTAGAGCTTCCAGTCATTAGACAACCATTCTTATGACCTGGTTAAAGAAATGACATGTAAATATGTTCACAGTAACCATTAAATGTTATTAAAATATGAATGCTTAGATCTGCCCTCCTCTTACTCTTCTCTGAGATCCACAATCACTCTAGATGAGGATTCACACAATCATCTTTTTCAAAAATATTCAAGGCTGGCTGGTTAGTTCAGTTGGTTAGGGCATAGCCTTATAACACCAAGGACAGGGGTTCAGATCCCCAAACCAGCCAACTGCCAAAAAAATTAATTAAAAAAAAAGTATTGAAAAATATTTTGTTGTGAGCCAAAAAACGTCTGTTAGTGCACAACACTGCAATGATTTAATACAAATTGTAATTCACAAAGATCTTTGCTAAACTGCTATATAAGATTTCCATATATTTTATTACTTTCATAGCAGCTACTACTAAGATCTGACTTTTTATAAAAAATAATTTATGCTCTCTGCTTGTTGGCATCAATACCTTTTTAAAGTTTATTGTAAGGTATGTGGCTTATAAAATTTTATCTGAAAAAAATCACTACACTATAAGGTAAGTTTAAGATCAAACACACTGTGCTAATAACAAATTTTGAAAAAGGTGAGAAATTAGGAAAAAATGTAGTCCTATCAGAAATTGTGTTATAAAGTTATGGCAATTAAAAAGAAAACCAGTACAATATCAAACAATAAACTGGTAAAAAAAAAAAAAAAAAAAAAAAAAGAGAAAACCCACAGACAGATGCTAGTATGTATATAAGCATTTAGCATGTAATAAAAGGAACATCACAAAACAGTGAGAAAGGGAATGTTTATTCAATAAATAAGGACTGGAACATATAGGCTGGTTTTTTGAAAAATTATCTACTTAGATCCATACCTTACACTGAAACAAATTCCAGAAATATATCTCTATCTACTCTCTATACATAAGATACAAACAACATATAATAAACATTTTATATGTATATACTATATAATAAGTAACTTTAATACATAAAATATATTTTAAAAGTCAAATCATAAACATATTTTAGAAGATATTATCAATAACATTATCAAATCTCTGAATATGAATAGACTTAAAGTAATATACCAACAGAAGAAAAAGCAAAATATTAATTCAACTACAAAAATACTTAAATCTTTCACACAATCAAAAAGAAAACCACCAAAAGTTGAAAGGCAAAGGATAAACTGGCATAAATATCTGCAGCTTGAGACAACCAGGTATTATGCAGCTCTTAATAGGATGCACCATGAATTATATACCAGCACTAATAGAATATTCTTGACAGAAAGAGAAAAAAGTTGAAGCTAAATCTATTTAAGCAGTTAGAGGAAAGTTGATAAGAAATCCAGGAGACAAGAGAAACAAGTAACCACCAAGAGGCAGTAAACAAACAGAAAAATCAAGAATATGGACATTCTACAGAACAAATAACCTGGTTTCTTCCAAAATTTACAAGCAGAAAAACAAAGGGAGGGGAGAGTCCTTGTTTGTATCCTTTTCAAGCTAGTAAACTATAAGAAGCCAGTTTTGTTGTTTCTTTTTCTTTTCTTTTTTTTTTTTTTGGCAGTTGGCTGGTACAGGGATCCAAACCTTGGTGTTACCAACACTGAGCTCTAACCAGATGAGCTAATCGGCTAGCCCTAAAAGCCAGTTTTGATACACCTCCCCCCTTACCTCCCCCAGCACACACACACAGGCTTCTCAGAATATTCAGAATAAAATGCAGAGTCCTTATGAGAGGCCTACTGTCCCTGGGCTTTTTAACCTGTGAAAAAGGAGGCAATAAACTAAAAAAATCACACACAAAAAGATGTCTCCTCCAACATGATTTTAAATAATGAAAAATTAGAAGTGACAAAGGAATGATTAGGCAAATTAAGGCATATCTAGAACATATTATACAGGCTTTAAAATGTGTATAATAATGAAAAGGATGTATAATAAAAAAAAGTGCATATTTTACAATGTACAGTGAAAAATCAGGATAAAAGGATACATAAGGTAAGAAGAAAAACTATACAAAACACAATAAAAACTAAAAGGAAATACACTGAAATATTAACAATGGTTGTGGCTTGGGTTTGCTCCTCCAAACTATTTTTCCTTTGTTTTCTAGTTTTCTTTAATAACCTGGCATAGTTTGTGATTTTTAAAAATTATTCTCAAATTAGAAATGATATATAACCCATATAATAATTAGTCTAGATAAGTAATCTTTGTATCAGAGCATATTTGTTTACCCTATATCAAAATGTTACTTCCCAAACAGGGTGTCATTCTATAATCATTTTCTGATCAATTCCCCAAATCCTTCCCAAAACAAAACTCTCTCAGCTATCTTCTTTCTCCATTTTATTTGTTTTCAACTCCTCCCCAAATAATACATATTTACTGGGAATCAAGTTTTTATTTCAGAGTATAAAATTAGCCTGGATTTAAAAGCAACCTTATAACCCCACATCTAAAAGACCCATTGTATTAGTCCATTTCTGTTGCTTATAACAAAATACATGGAACTGAGTACGTTGTAAGAAAATGAAGTCTACTGCTTTCAGTTCCTGAGGCTGGGAAGTCCAAAGTCTAGGGAACACATCTGGCGAGGGTCTTGGTGGTGGTGACAGTGACCCAGGGGTCTCACATGGCAAAAAATTGCGGAGTAGAGAGAGAAAGAGATAGCTCTTCATGTGCTCTCCTTTTAAAGCCCTCAGAACCATGCCCATTACCACCATTTTTAATCCATTCACTAGGCATGGTCCTCAGAATCTAATCACCTCTTCAAGGCTCCACCTTGCAATTACTATAATAGGATTTCCCACCCTCTTAACAGTCTCAGTGGGGATTATGTTTTGGGGGGAAATTCAACCCAAGGCACCCATGGTATAAGGAAAAATGTTTGTTAAATGTGTACTTCCCGTACACTATTTTAAGTTTTTTTGTCCTGTGAAAATACGGTAATATTTGTTTGATACATTCAACAGTGGCAACCAAAATGTATTTTGAGTTTACAGTTTGCACAGTGAATTTCCAAAAATATCATATTAACATTCAAGTTTAGTTGGCACAGACCTATCTGCAATGTTTAACAGCCTAAGACTTGCACATGGGGAACAGCAGTTCTGGAGCTTCTTTCTAGCAAATGTGCTTCATTAGCCATTATGCTTTTTTCTTCTAGAGACCTTCTCTCAGGTTACTGTCATGTTGCTTCCTATCAGACAAGTTATATCACAGGAACCTGTGCCAGACAGCGACCTTCACAGATTCACATTTGTTTTTGTTTTATTTATTTATTTTTAAATGTACATTTAAAACATACACCTAGGACAGAGAATAAGAGAAAAGTATAATGATCCCCTATGTACCCATTACCCAGCTACAACAATTATCAATATTTTACTATTCTTGTTTTATCTATTCCCTTCCCAACCTTTTAAGTAAGGGAGCGGGCACTGGAGTATTTTAAAATAAACGTTAGACATAATCAGATAAAAATTTCTGGCTAGCAAACTTAGAAGTTGTAGAGACACTTGTTTTCCACTTAAAACTAAAGATACTAAAAATATTAAAACTTTTAAGATATTAAGCTCAATGTCTAGCATAGTTCATATTAAAATCAGACTTTGAGGCCTATAAGGAAACACTGATGTCATCTAATTCCTGTCTATTCAGATTGTGACCAGCGGTACTGGAATCACCCAGGAGCTTGTTAGAACTGCAGAAGCTCAGGCCCAGCCCAGACATTTTAAACCAGCCTCCACAGTTTAACAAGATCCACAGATGATTAGTATGTGCATTAAAGTTTGCAAATCTCAGACTGAGTCTAGTCCAGTCAGCTGAGAAAACTGAGGATAAAGAGGTTAAGTGACTCTCTTACCAGAAGTAGAACCCACAGTATCTGATTCTGAGACCAAGTTTTCTTCCTCACATGACATACTGCCTCTTGAAAAACCTGACTCCATCACAAGACCTCCTAGACTTTTACACACTTCTGGAAACTAGCTCAAATGACAAGTAAATGAATTCTCCATATGATTTTTTCTTTTTTAACTCATGAGAGCCTGACATTTTCTTAAATACTATATTATATGCTAGAGCAGAATATGTAAATTAATCAAACCTCTTCCTTCTTTGGGTAAAGAGAGAGACCTTTTCAGCAAGCATGCCTTCAAGGGGATCGATTTAATTAATTAATGGCTATATATTTTTTCAAAGGTCAGTATTAGTTTCCTTATCCAGTGAATATATTACTGGGTGCAGATGAAAACTTGGGCCTTTAGCACAGAATAAATATAGTACTGAAAGCCACGCTCATTTTCTAATCATGACATCAGTAAGAAAGTTCAGAAATGAGAGATTAAATGTACCATCTGCTCCTATCAGCAATAATAGCCAAGTATTCTTGTTAGCCTAAAAAGGCACTGACTCTTTTTTCCCTTAATTCTAAGAAAGGAATCATGATGTTTTAAAAGAAAATTTATGAATGAAAACTAAGATATTTAAAAAAAATTTTTTTTTGACCGGTAAGGGGATCACAACTCTCAGCATGGTGTTGTCTGCACCACGCTCAGCCAGTGAGCGAGCGCACTGGCCATCCCCATATAGGATCTGAACCCACGACCTCGGCGCTACCAGCACCGCACTCTCCCTAGAGAGCCACGGGGCTGGCCCTAAAAATTATTTTTAAAGGCAAATATTATTTTAATTATAGTATCTATGCATTCTTTAGAAAATTATTACTTTTCTTGGTCAATATGGGTTTCCATAAGAGGCCGTTCTTAATTTTCAAAAGAGAATTTTATGATGCCTGGGAATTCCAGAGGCTTTGCAGAACAATATTAAGAAACCTATTATTTACATAATAAAAAGATGCTGAGTCTTTCGGTGGGGTCTGTTTTTGTATTACTCCATTTCTCTTGCTTATAACAAAATACTTGGAACTGGGTAATTTGTAGGAAAATGAAATTTATTGCTTACAGTTTCAGAGGCTGGGAAGGAAGTCTAAAGTCCATAGAACCCATCTGGTGAGGGTCTTCTTTGGGGGTGGCTTTATAGCAATGCAGGGATCTCACATGGCAGAAAATGGCAGAGCAGAGAGACAGAAACTCTCATGTACTCTCCTTTTAAAGCCCTCAGAACCATGCCCCTGACCACCATTATTAATCCATTCACAATGGCATGGTCCTACAATCTAATCACCTCTTCAAGGCTCTACCTTTCGATTACCATAGTAGGATTTCCTACCCTCAACAGTTACAGTGGGGATTAAACTTCAATGAGGCTGGGGAAGACCCCCAATCTACAGCAGTTTTCTTAACAAAATGTATGGTTGCCTGTTAAAAAAAAAAGTCAAACCAGTAATATTCCTTCAAGAATACTGGTAGAAGAGTAAATTGGCAATATGTGCTTAAAAATAAAATATGCGTGCTTCTTTCCCAGCAGTTCCCCTTAGGAAAGTGACCAAAAGAAAACAGTAAAAATGTGTGCAAAGATTTTCCTACTAGGCAGTTCTTTGTAATACTTTTTATAATAATAAAAAATCCAAAATAATCTAAGTACCTATAGTAAGAGAATGTGTAAATAATGGTGTATCCATAAAGTACATGGGTTCTACCATTAAAAAGTATAATGTAGGGCCGGCCCGGTGGCGCACTGCTACAGTGCGCCGCTTGGGAGCGCGGCGGCGCTCCCGCCGAGGGTTCGGATCCCACATACAGACCGGTTCCCACTCACTGGCTGAGCGAGGTGCGGGCACAGCGCCCAGGGTTGCAATCCCGTTGCCGGTCCCGGTCCGGTACGGGCGCGACACTGAGGGTTGCGATCCGTTGCCGGACACGAAAAAAGACAAAAAAAAAAAAAGTATAATGTAGATCTAAAATGGAATCATCTCCATAATATATTGAGTTTAAAAGTTAAAATAGCATTTATGATTTCACTACATACAATTATTAAGACATTAAATACAAATATTAAAAACATATTTAAGATATATATTATATGTTAAATAAATATAAATTACTTATATGTTGTTTGTATCTTCATGTTTAGAGACTAGAAATATGATGTCCACTAAAATGTATCAAATAATTATCTCTGAATGGTTGGGTTGCTGTTCATTTTTTACTTTATATTTTCCTTTTGTAGTGGATTGAATAATGTCCCCCCAAAACTCACTGAAGCTTGAATTATGTCCCCCACCATTTATGTTCTACAAACTTGGCCCCCACTGAGACTGTTAAGAGGGCAGGAAATCCTCCTTGGTAGTTGAAAGGTAGAGCCTTGAAGAGGTGATTAGATTCTGAGGACCATGCCTAGTGAATGGATTAAAAATGGTGGTCATGGGGATGGTTCTGAGGGCTTTAAAAGAGGAAAGTCTTTCTTTCTCTCACTCTGCTCTCTCTGCTACCACCATCTTGCAATGTGAGACCCCTGGGTCACTTCTGCCACCACCAGATGGGCTTTGGACTTCCCAGCCTCAGAAACTGTAAGCAATAAATTTTGTTTTCTTTATAAATCACCCAGTTTCAAGTGTTTTGTTATAAACAACATAAATGGATTAACACACCTTTATTGCCTGAATTTTTTTTTTTACAAAATCATGTATATCTTTACAATCAGAGTTAAAAAATACAATGTTATATAAATACATATATTTTAAGGCAAAAAGTAGAAGTACAAATTCAAGGCATAGGGTGAATAAGGAAGCTTAACAATTAAGAAGAAAATCTACCCACTTGACTGCTACATTTCTGGGTTGTTTTGGAGGTTAGGGAAAAGGAGAAGAGAGAAAAAGAAAGGGCTGAAAAGGCGGGAACCATCTGCAACTGTTAAAACCAAAGAAATACCTCAAATACAGTGCAAGTGGGAAGCTGCTCTTGTTTTCCAACCCCCCAAGCAAAACAATTACACAGACTAGTCTTGGGAGTTCACTTTCCTGATAACTTAGCTCTGGACATACTTGAGACATTGAGCCCATTCTAAAGTAATATGGAGGTCTATCACAGACCACAAAGTTTTATTGTTCTTTTCAGCCATACCCCATGAAGGAAGTTCTAAATTTCCTTATATAAGATGTATCACTATAAATCAGAGTCCCTCCTGCCCTGCCCCCTTTTTTTCTTTTTCCTGGGCTTGGAACAAGAGGCAGTTTGCACTGGTGACTCTTCACAGTGACATGAGTTCTCAGTTTCCCATCAAAGACTACTGCAGTGCAACCAAAAGGATAGCAAAATAAGAAAACAGATTCCCAGCTCTTTGATTAAATACCTCCAAGGTTCAAAAGAAAAGTTTTCCTAGAACACCTATAATTTAGAAGTGAGATCCAAATGACTCCATTCCTAGTCTTTTAGTTTGTACCCCAAAATCACAAACTTATTTACAAGGTTTATTCTGATGTATGCAAATAAAATTGGACATTAAAACTTCTCTGAACCCATTACTCCACGAACAAAACAAGAAAAATGTTCTTACTGATGGATAAAACACATTTTGCACAACACTCTTAATCAACTCTCCGTTGTTTCCCTCCGTCTAAAGGATTGGCATAATTACAGTAGTAGAACCCAAACATGAATCAATCTCATGATGAAGAACTGAATACATCCATTTAGCAATTGAAAGTTTATTTTAGTATTTGAAATTCTGCAGTTCTTCAAACTAGAAACCTCATGAATATAGCCAGATATTGATTTTTATTAACAAATACAACTAACACCATTTCATCCCCTCACTAGAAGTGATTAAAGACTCTTTTGACTGCCATATTTATTCAGCACTGTTAAAGCATTATTTTGATGGAGAAAAGAAAATACAGATGTCCTTTCAAATATAGGTCATTCAGTCAAATACACCTTAATTCAATAGTAAATATGTCATTTGGAACAAAAGTTTTTAATCCCAGATGAAAAATGAAAAGCAAACTTTCTATCATCCTGTGTTGATAGGTAATCCTTATTACTAGAGTAAAGAAAAATAATCAGTCTTCGACCTATTTTAGTTGAACCCTTATATTAGTAGAAGAAATGAACTGATGGCAGATCAAGCTACTCTCCATAAGTTATTTTGGAAGGAGGCACGGATGGATGAAGGAGGCACGCAAGACCCGGGCTGACAATTCACCAGAGAAGTTCCACTTTATTGAAGGACTGCGCGTATATTTATAGGGAGCTGCGTTCCGGGTTTGGATGGTGGGTGGACGGGGCAATAGCTGATTGGAGGGGGCTGGGCGGGAGGTGAGCCTTGACCTGTGACTGGTTGAGGCTTGGCGCCGGCAGGCTTGGGTTTTGGTGCCGGCGGGCTTGTTGACTGCGGAGAAGAACCCGGAAGGGCGCCATATTGCCAGGGAGTGTCCCCTGCTTGAGTGCCTACGGTATCCCTACATTCCTCCCTTTTTCCTCTGTTGTGGGGAATGGGTCGTCGTAATCCTCGAACTACTTCCTGCTGGAGAGGGGCGTAGTGGGGGGAGAGGAATTGGGAGGAGATAGGAGACCCTTTATTAGGCCCCAAGGGAGAGTGGAAAATAAAGTAATTTCGAGGGGGGAGAATTCTAGAAATGTTCCCTGGAGCCATAGGTCAGTTATTTGTTGAGTCCAGTGTGTGTAGGAAGCTGTAGGGGAGAGCATCCAGGCATCCGTGGCTAAAACCTCCAGGAACAGGGACCATTGGTGATGTAGATCCATTTTAACAGTGTGTTAGCTGATCCGTTGAAGAGCAGGTAGGGTCCTCTGTGGCCAATAGTTGGTAATTCCTGAGTAAAAGCTGGTTAAAAGTCTGGTTAGAGATTTTACCAACTTGAGACTGGATGAACTTTATGCAGTAGAAGAATCCAGTAACTACCCCAGCCCACCTAGAGTCCCAGGGGTCACTGATGGCAAGTTGGAGCGTGCCCTGTGTGCCGCGCTGAAGTATCCGGCCCCCTGCATTTATAAGTGGGTCGTGAATTTTGCATGACCCGTACGGGCATCCCCCATAAGTTTCGGGCCACCAGCGGCAAGAGGTTGAGTCTGGTCAAAGATAAAACATATATATGGGCGGGAGGATTGAGAGGTTAGTTTACTCCCTGTAAGGGGGATGGTAATGGCCCTTTGGCATCCAGCTACAGAACAGTCCGTCGTGGAAGGGAGTAGTTTGGTGGTCTTACCTTGCCCCCCTGTATAAGTTTCTCATACTGTGAACCTCCAGACGTATGAGGATTCAGAGGCACCTACTAGGTACAGCGAAAGGAACAGGATGATGTTAACGGGAGTGGTCATTGTTCCTGTACTGGAGGGAGACTTGGGAGTCGGGATAAGCAGAGCTTGAGGGGGTTAGAGGGGTGAGGAGTGCAGGCGAAGGTGTTAGTTTCTTGAAAGGGTGTGTCCTGAACTTGTAGGTCATGCGTAGGTTCCACGGGATCCATTGGTGAAGTCGGGAAGCAGGGTTTTAACCTAGAAATGTGGATCCATGGAGTTACTTGGTTGTCCGGAAGCACAAGTTTGACAGCAGTGGGGGTGCATAGGATAGCTGGGTATGGGCCCTACCATTTTGGGACTAAGGGGTCCCACGGTTCGGGGGAGGTATAGTAAACTAAATCTCCCGGATGTATTGTAAGGGTGTTTTGTGAGGAAGTTGGGTCAGGGAGTAACCAATCTTGGTATTTCCAAAGTTCGGCGCGTAGATGGGATAGTAGGGGTATGGCTAAGCTGGAGGGTATGGACCCCTGTTTAGGGATAATACCTGGGGGGAGTGGAGGTCTTCTGTACATCACCTCAAAGGCAGAAAGATTGGTGGGTTTCCTTGGAAGAGCTCTGAGTCTGAATAGGGCCAGGGGTAAGAGGCGAACCCAGTCTCAGTGAAGTTCTAAAGAAAGTTTGGTGAGAGTGTCCTTTAAGGTCCGGTTTGTCCGTTCTACTTTTCCTGAGGCTTGGGGCCGGTAAGGGCAGTGTAAGTGCCAAGGTAGTGAGAGTGTTTTAGATAGACTTCGTATAATTTGAGCAGTGAATTCTGGCCCGTTATCTGACTGTATTGAAGAGGGCATTCCAAACCTTGGGATGATTTGGGAGAGGAGCAGGGAGGCGACAGTAGAAGCCCTTTTGTTTGTGGTGGGATAGGCCTCTACCCACCCAGAAAAGGTGTCCACAAATACCAGGAGGTAGTGATGGCGTTGAACCGGAGGCATGTGGGTAAAATCAACCTGCCAGTCTGCTGTGGAATATTTCCCCTGGCTTGGTGTGAGGGGTAGGGTTTGGCCTTTAAGGGAGTGTTAGGATTTGTACGCTGACAAATAGAACAGTTGTGGGAGTTTTATTGTTACAGGGACACAATGTGCAGAGGAGGGGTTATTGGTGTCCCATACAACAGATTTTACAGGATGCAGTAGAGAAGGGTATGTGCCCTGATCTCTTTCAGGGAGGAGTGCTAGTAGGAAAGGGGTTGTAGGAGATGGGGGAGATATGGAAATGGCGACATGTAGCTGAGTGAGGATGTCTCGACCCAATAAGGGAATGGGGCATTGAGGCATGACCAGAAATGAGTGGGAAAAAGGAGAAGGAACACCCTCGATATGGCAAGTTAGTGGAGGCGTTCTGCGGGGGTATATATGTTTTCCTCCTACCCCGACTATAGGGGAAATATTAAGTGTGGTTGGGCCCCGAAACTCCTTTAAGACCGAAAAAGTGGCTCCTGTGTCCAGGAGGAAGGAAACAGGTCGGCCATCCACAACGATAGTTACCCTGGGCTCGCTTTATGTGATGGTCATGGTCCGGTAGGACCCAGGGCCCTGTCAATCTTCCTCAGCCAGACCCACCAGAGGTGTCTGAGATGCCCGGGATGGCTGGGGCTTGTTTGACCAATCTCCCCTTTGGATGGTTGGGCAATCAGAGCCCCAATGTCCCGTCCTTTGGCACTTAGGGCAGGGTGTGGTGGGTGGCCTGGGGGAAGGGCAGGATCAAGACCAATGACCCTCTTGTCCACACTTGAAGCAAGCCCCAGGGGGTGCGTTTGGCCGAGTGGAGCGACCGGAAGGCACTTTTATTATCTGGGCCAGCATTTGGAAGTTGGCCTGATCAGCCTTCTGTTTTTGCCGTTCCTTTTCCTCCTCCCTATTATGGAAAACTTTAAATGCCACTGATAAGATTTCGGTTTGTGGGGTGGCGGGGCCCTGTTCTAATTTTTTTTAGTTTAGCCCTAATATCAGGGTAGGATTGGGCCAGGAAATATGTCATAAGGACATGACAGCCATCTTCTGAGAGGGGGTCTAGGTTGGTGTATTGTTGAAAGGCTTGAGATATCTGTGTAAAAATTCAGAGGGTGTTTCTTCTTTTTTTTAATTATATCTGGGATTTTTTGGAAATTGACTACTTTGCGGGCGGCCTTTTTGAGACCAGCCATGAGACAAGAAGCAAAGCGATCTCTGGCCTGAATTCCTGGCGGTGTGTTGTAGTCCCAGTGTGGATCCTGTTCAGGAACTGCCTGGGGGCCTAGTGCGAAAGCAGGGTCTGTACGGTGGGTTTCATCTGCATGGGCCTGGGCCGCATCCCAGACATGGCGGTGCTCTTCAGGAAGGAGGGTGTTGGCTAGGAGCATATAGATGTCGTGGTGAGTGAGACTGTATGCCTGAAGGACCCATTGGAATTCCTTAATGTAAGTGGAGGGGTCAGTGGTGAAGGACCCTAATCTTTTTTCTAACTGAGTAAGGTCGGCTAGTGAAAAGGGAACATGGACACGAACAACTCCCTCAGCGCCAGCCACCTCATGAAGGGGGGCCACGGTATAGGCGGGAGATCCCCGAGAACGTGTGACAGGAGGGCTAAAAGAGGCGGCAGAGGAAGGATCAGGAAGTAGAGGGGCAGATGGATTAAGGGGGCAGGCTGTGAAGGTTCAGGAGATGTGGGGGCAGTTGGGGGAGAGGCTGCCGGAGGGGGAAGCTGTCTATATGGAGGGAGTTCATCTGCGGGGTCAAAGGTGTTTGACTCGGGAAAAGAAGGCAGAGTGGCTTTTGTTGCTAAAACAACCTGAGAGGGGTAGCAAGTGAGGCAGAGAGAGGGATTTTGGGCGAGGGAGAGAAAAGCCTCCACATAGGGAATCTCTTTCCATTTTTTCAGGTGCTGGCAGTAATTGAAAAGATCCTGGAGAATGTCAGGATTGAGTGTGCCCTCAGGGGCCACTTGTTTTGGTTGTCTAAAGGATAATAAGGCCAATCTTGTGTGAAAAATTTGGTGAGGAGCTTGGGTTTAATGTCTGGCCTGAGGGATAGAGTGGTGAGGTTATTTAGGAGGCACTGTAGGGGTGAATTTCCCCAAAGTGAGGAGGAAAAAGTTCCCATTCCAGAAGTGGACTTTAGAGAAGAGAAACCAGAGGAGAATTAGAGGTGAGTCCTTCGGCTGGATGAGAAAGATGAGACCCAGAGGTCATCCCCAATAAGTCACGCCAGTCTCAAGGAAGGGGTTCGAGTATGAACCCGGAGAGAAGGCAGGTGTAGGTCATCACCTAGACCCTCACTTCTCTAGGGCAATGGCCCAGAGCCTGAAGGAACCTAGCACTAGGCTTTAGCGGGGGTCCTGGACCCGGAAGGAGGAAGATTAAGAGAGGTAGGTGAGAGGAGGGGAGAGAGAGAGAGAGAGCAAGAAAGAAGAATGGGAACTTAGCCTCCGGGGACGGGGGAATCCAATTTAAATAATCTACAAGCCTGGCCAAAAAGTAAAGGGAGCTTACCTAATGGATGAGCCGGTGGTGAGTGAAGGAAGCCAGCGCCAGAGAAAACAGACGAGGGCGGACCGTCAGTCCCAGCGGGTCGCAGAGGAGTCCGAGGAAGGAGTCCCCTGGCGCGGGGTGAACTTCTTCCCAGGCTTCGGCACCAATGAAGGAGGCACGGACGGATGAAGGAGGCACGTGAGACCCAGGCTGACAATTCACCAGAGAAGTTCCGCTTTATTGAAGGACTGCACATATATTTATAGGGAGCTGCGTTCCGGGTTTGGATGGGGTGTGGACGGGGCGATAGCTGATTGGATGGGGCTGGGTGGGAGGTGAGCCTTGACCTGACTGGTTGAGGCTTGGCACTGGCGGGCTTGGGTTTTGGCACTGGCGGGCTTGGGTTTTGGCGCCGGCGGGCTTGTTGACTGCGGAGAAGAACCCGGAAGGGCGCCATATTGCCAGGGAGTGTCCCCCACTTGAGTGCCTACGGTATCCCTACAATTTTTCCTCAACAAATCAAATTCAAACAGAAGCTTAAGAACTGGGAACACAAAATGGAAGAAGTAGGATACTGTCTTCTTAAGCCATATTATAGTACAGAATCAGCTCCATTAATCTAATCAAAAGTATCAAAAAGGACTTTTCCATCGGCTAGACCAGGTACCTTCTATCATTCATTATAATATACTGCTTAAGCACATAAAGTAGCTAAAACAAATATTTTGGAATTATCTCTAGGCAAGGAGTAAAAACACAAGAAAAACTTAAAAACTGTATTCTGTCCAAAAGTAGGTCATTTTCGGAATTTTCAGCATTAATATATCATTAGTAGTAAGGATGTTCTGCCTATTCAGCTTAATGAAAGTATAATAGAAAGGTAAGAATCTGGCAGCACTTATTAATACCTGTTTAGCAATTATATATGTGAAGTTTAATCAAGGATTTAAAAACTTCAGTGAAGTAGTAAAAGGAATAAAATCAAGACATTAATCCACCAGGAAAAGGGTCAGTTGTATGTTCACTCTGACCCTTAGTTCACTACCAAATGAAAAATTTTAAGAATTTTATAAGGGAAGGGAAAAGGGGAAGAAAAAAGACTTGAGTGCTGCTGCCATCCTATTTACTGTTCTATATTCCATGCCTTTAAACAATACTTAATAATGTTTTCCCTAAAATGTTTTAAATGTGCATATTGATACAGTCTTAATGTTAGAGCATCCATGAACTATCATTGGCCCTTTTCTACCTACATTCTCTCCCTTGGTGACCTTATCTAGACTCAAGGATTTAAATACATCCATAATTTATAATTCCAGCTCAGTCTTTTCCCTTAACTTCAGACTCATACATCTAACTACCTACTTGACCAGGATATCTGACAGGCATCTCAAGCTCAGGATATCCAAACATACATTCCTGATCTGTGCCACCCTCCTCCAACCTATACAACCCACAGTCTTCCCCATTTAAGTTGATGGCAACTCCATTTTTCAATTTGCTCATGTTCAGAACCTCTGGAATCATCCTTAATTCTTCCCTTTCTCTCAAACCCCACCATTTGGTAATAAAATCTTATTGCTTTAATTTTCCAAATATACTCAGAAATTGACCACATCTCACCACCTTTACTGCTACTGTCAGGTCCACCTGACCATTTCTTACCTAAACCACCACCATTTCTTACCTAAATTACTGCAAGCTTCCTAACAGATCTCCCTGCTTCTACCCTTGTACCCTACAATTCAGTCATAATAGAGCTGCCAGAATGATCCTTTTAAACCTAAGTCAGATGTCTCTACTGTGTTCAAACCCTGCAATAGCGCCCCCATCTCTCAGAGTAAAAACCAAAGTCCTTTCAACCATACAAGGCCCGTTACCATCGGGCCTACTGTGACCCTTCTGATTTCCCTCCTGTTATTCTTTCCACTTGTTCACTCTTCCAGGCTTCTTAGGTTCCTCAAACTCACCAAACCACCACCATGGCCCCTTTGAGGGCCTCTGCTCTCAATGTTCTCTTTGGGACACATACCCCAAATGGCTAAATCCCTTATTTCCTAAGTCTTTGTTCAAAGATCCCCTCTCAGTGAGGCCTACCCTCATCACCCTACTTAATACTGCAATCAGCCCCCACTCCACCAAAAAAAAAAAGAGAAACCTGCCCTTAGTGAACTCATCTCATCTATCAAATACTGTGGAAGAAAGTATTAGAATCAGAGGGAGCATTCCCATGAGAAAATGGAATAGGAGATTAGCTGTAATCTTTTGTCAAGACCCCGTGTCAGGACCCCAGTTATGCTAAGGGACTTGAAAAGAGTACTCTATCTGCAAGAGATGAAAAAAGAGAAGGTCATTTAGCATAAGATATCTACTCAGAGGCCCTATCTGAGTCACAGATTTACAGCTGGTCACACTCATGTAAGAGCCTAAAGGGGAAAAAACCCACAGTTTAAAGCATGGCAAAGCATTTCCTTACCCCACATGGCAAAAGAGAAACAGCAAGGAAATATAACCCAGCTCCAGCATATGTGGATAAATTAAATAATAATTTCTGCTCCACATACCTATAACAGTTTGTCTCTAAGAAAAGGGTCTTCCCTGAAACTTAATGCTTAGCTTTAAAAAAAAACTAACCAAAAAACCTTATCATCACTTTAAAATCTGACTGGTCACCATCTAACCACCTGAACTTAGTTTCAGTTTTAAAAAAGGACACCTAAAACTCCAATCTGTTTAGAAAAATATAGTGGCAAACAGAAAACCTTGCCATTTCAAGGGGGAATGAAAACTTAATTTATTCAAACACGTATTGGGCATCTACTGTTTGTCAGGCCTGTGACAGGAGTTTGTACAGCCTCAAGAGTGGAGTGAGGTACAAATATCAAAATGAGGTACAAATATTAAATACACAAGCATTTTTTTTCCTTTTTAATACATTAATCACATATTGACAATGGCACATATTCTAGAACTTTACCCTTAAGTTTAAGCAACATCATTCACTCAACGAATATTCAATGAGCATCTATTATGTACACGGCACTATATCAAGTGCTAAGGGATTATAAATATGAATAGTAGATTACATTCACTGAATACTTCCTACGTACCCCAGACACTGTACGTTCCCTCATTCATCAACCCAGTAACTTTATGAGTTAAATACATTCCTGTTTTAGAGATGATAAAATAAGGCTTCAAAAGTTTAGGACAAAAAAAAAAAACAGCAAATGGAAGAGGTAGGATTTAATCTCAGGCATAGTTTACTCTCCAGAAGTCATGTTCTTAACTATTATGTTCAACTATTTCCCTCAAGTAGCTTCAAGTCTAGAAGGCTGAAAGATATGCTTAAAAATAATATTAATACAACTGGCCAGTCCTGCCTCATTATCATCCAAAATTCTACCTGACCAAAAAAAAAAAAAAAATGGTGAATTAAGTACCCACTGGTAAACAGTGCACATATTTAGTACTGAAGAATTACTCCCTAAAGGGCAAATTTAATTTTAAATAAATAAATGGTTTGCAGTTGTATATATCTGTGTAACTATAGCAATTTTGCAAGAAAAATAAAATGAATGAAAATAATAATGACTGCACAGCAAAAGAAACAACAGAGTGAAAAAACAACTTACAGAATAGGAGAAAATATTTGCAAACTATGCATCTGACAAAGGATTAATAGACAGAATATGGAAGGAATTCAAACAACTTAACAGGAAAAAAAATAACCCGATAAAAAAATGAGCAAAGAAAATAAAAAAGGGCAAAGGAGCTGAATAGGCATTTTTCAAAGGGAGATATACAAATGGCCAACAGACACATGAAAAAATGCTCAACATCACTCAGCATCAGGCAAATGCAAATCAAAACAACACTGAGATATCATTTCACCCCAGTCAGACTGGCCATTATCAAAAAGACAGAATAATAAATGCTGAAGAGGATGAGGAGCAAGGGGAACCCTACTACACTGTTGATGGTACTGTAAACTGGTGCAGCGCTATGTATGCATTGATGGTAATGTAAACTGGCGCGACACAGTATGGAGGTTCCTCAAACAACTACAGATAGAACTGCCACCTGATCTAGCAATCTCATGTCTGGGTATATACCCAAAGGAATAGAAATCATCATGTTGAAGGAATACCTGCACCCCCATGTTAATCACAGCCCTATTTACAATGGGTAAGAGTTGCAACCAACCTAAATGTCTATCGAAGGATGTCTGGATAAGGAAAATGTGGTATATTTACACAATGGAATATTACTCTGCTATAAAAAAGAATGAAATACTGTCATTTGCAGCAACATCAATGAACTTAGAGAAAATCATGTTAAGTGAAATAAGCCAGACACAGAAAGAGAAATACCTCATGTCCTCATCCATAAGTGGAAGCTAAAAATTATAAAAAAATAAAAAAAGATACAACAATCACAATAATGTTGAACTTTCAAAATGAAAGAATAGGACTGAGATTACCAAAGGTGGGAAAGGGGGAAGGGGAAAAGGGTAGGGAGTAACTGGTAAAGGGCCACAAAAAATGATTACATTGTATAATGTTGACTACACTACTTATCCTGATTTGAGGATCACATATTGCACACAGGTACTGACATTCAACTCTTTACCCCACAGACAGGAGATTCAACTACATTGCAATAAAAAATAAATTTAAAAAGTTTCTATATAAATACTTAAAATGGTATTTTAAGTCACCTGATTTTGTTCTACTCTAAAAAGTTGCACTGTAAAAACTTCAATTTAATTACTTCAGCGAGTGACAAAACTTCTAATTCTGCTCAACTCATTTCTTCCTAACATATGGGAACAAAATCAGGTGACTTAAAATACCACTTTAAATATTCATATAGAAACTGTTTTTTTTTTTTTTAACAGATTCTAAATACTTGAGAGAGAAGTGATAGTATTGCTCTTTAAAAAAGAAAAGGCTTTCTTCTGCCCCTAAGTAAAACTTTTGCACATTAGCTGCATCAGGCTTCACAAGACAGATGGACAGCCTGCAAGGCCTCCAAATCCTTTGTTTAAATGGTGGCAAATGGGTCCTATTGAGCATCAAAGTCAGATAGGTTTCTGGGAAGCACTGACCCCAATAAAGCCTTAATGTTTCTTCATCTTGCCAGGCCAGAGCAGACAAAGAAGCCACAGCTAAAAGGAGAGAAGGCAAAGGAAAATTAGACTTAAACATGAAAATCCATGTCATACAAATTTGTGACACAAACAGTCTGTATTTTTAACACTGCTGTCACAATGTTAACCTACAAAAATGAAAAGATGGACCTCTCTCTGTTTTTAAAATCTTTATCACTCAACTAGGTAAAATCTCAGCACTCACCATGAACTCAAACTGCTAAACTCCTTCGGGGGGGAAAAAAAAATCTAAGGGTTCCCTTCCCATGTAAAACAGGGAGCTAATGTAAGAAAATTATACTTTAAATTTAAAAACAAAGTGGCAAAGTTTCTTCTTAAAACAGAAGTAGGACTAACTAGTTGAATCTCAAGTTACTATTCAGTACAAAAAGCAGTCCCACGAGCTTTCGGAGGAGTTTATAAGACCAATTCTCAGGAACTTTTTTTGAATGCTAGATAATAAGTCTAGTATCAATGATCTGAAGAGAAGTTAATTTTTAAAAATGAAAGGATTACTTATGATTTCTTTTGATCTACATTGTAAATTATTTCAAGAGATCTTTTGGAGGGCTGGCCCAGCGGCGCACTCGGTAGAGTGCGGCGCTTGGGAGCGCGGTGGCGCTCCTGCCAAGGGTTCGGATCCCATATAGAGACCGGTCTGCTCACTGGTTGAGTGCGGTGCGGGCGCGACACGGAGGGTTGCGATCCCGTTGCCAGTCACGGTACGGGCGCAACACTGAGGGTTGCGATCCTGTTACCGGTCACGAAAAAAGACAAAAAAAGGAAAAAAAAAAAAAAAAGAGATCTTTTGGAAATTAATAAGAAACATGCAAATGTATTTTGTAAAATAAAATTTCTTTAATGAAAATGAAGGTTACTGTTTAATGACCAGAAGAGAGTCATAATTCAGAGATGTTTCAAGTATTACAGATATATTAAAGCATTAAAAAAGCTGCAGTGACTACTTTAGCCATTTTTGAGAACTACAAATAATGTAGTTCTCAAAAACTACATTATTTAATTTGCTCCACAGCTTATTTTGAAAGAGAATTTGAGTTTCCATAAACTTTTCATTGAGTGTCTACTCTTTATTGATTACATCCTCAGCAATAAGAAAACAAAACAAGGGCAACCCACTGCAACTCCAGATTGGCAACTGGAAGATAAGTGAGGATCTAATGGAAACAAGGCAGGAACTCTCAGAGCCCATGAATATTTCAGAAGAATAATGAAAAAGTGTGCCAGATGGGTTTGTTTGCAGCTGGCTAACAACTACATTTCTGACCAAAGCTAAATGCTTCCTTACAGAATTTGTCAAGCACTTTTCAGTTCCCTTCCACTATTAGCCCTCTCTCTTCATTTTTTCCCCCCTCTTTCTTTTCCTTTTAAAGAGCAATGCCACCTAAAGAAGATATACAAAAGGCCAACAGTCATATGAAAAAATGCTCAACATCACTCAGCATCCGGGAAATGCAAATCAAAACCACACTGAGATACCATCTCACCCCAGTTAGGATGGCCAAAATCCAAAAGACACTGAAAGATAAATGCTGGCGTGGCTGCGGAGAAAAAGGAACTCTCTTACATTGTTGGTGGGAATGCATAATGGTGCAACCCCTATGGAAAATGGTTTGGAGGTTCCTCAAACAGCTGAAGATAGATCTACCATACGACCCAGCTATCCCACTGCTGGGAATATATCCAAAGGAATGGAAATCATCAAGTCGAAGGTATACCTGTTCCCCAATGTTCATTGCAGCACTCTTCACAATAGCCAAGAGCTGGAATCAGCCCAAATGTCCATCATCGGATGAGTGGATACGGAAAATGTGGTATATCTACACAATGGAATACTACTCAGCTATAAAAACGAATGAAATACTGCCATTTGCAACAACATGGATGGACCTTGAGAGAATAATATTGAGTGAAACGAGTCAGGCAGAGAAAAAGAAATACCACATGTTCTCACTTATTGGTGGGAGCTAAAAAAAAATAAATTAATTAATTTACCCACAAACACACACACACACACAAAAAAAAAACCGGGGGTGGGGTGGGGAAGAAGATATAACAACTATACTTTTTTTGTAGTTGTTACAACAAACAAACGGAAAGGACATTCTTGGGGGGGAGGGGAGAGAGGGAGGAGGGCGGGAGGTGTCGGTGATGGGCCATAATAATCTTATACATTGTATATTGACAAAATAAAAATTAAAAAAAAAAAAAAAAGAGCAATGCCACTATCACGTCTCCTTCCAGTGGGACCATTTAAAAGAAAAGAAAAGCTGCGTGCCCCACACTGCTAAGTATGAAGCACAAGAATCCAGGTGTTATACTGAAGCAAAAACAGAAAAAGGAATTGCTACAAAAGCCTCACCATTATTTTTATTGCTTGAGACTGGCTGGTACCAGGATACGAACCCTTTACCTTGGTGTTATGATCACCACGCTCTCCCAAGTAAGCTAACCCGCTAGCCCTTTTTTTCCAAATCAAGTAATTTAACATACTAATTGCCAAGGGATAGCAACAGTATAAATACAAATTAACTCTGCTGAGCAGTCAGATGTGAAATCTCATCCCACAGCAGTGATCTCTGCCTACCTCTCCAGTCTCATCTTCCAATATTCTACCCTATAATTCTAGATACAAAGCAACTGAGCTCACTCATATTCTTAAGTTCTTTGAACAATAAAAATGATAACAAATAATATTTGAGCATTTAACCTTACAACAATACCAAGAAAAGGTAGGGTATAATTATTAGGTAAAGAAAATTTAAGTAGCTGTCCCAAGGCAGTCTGGCTTGAGAGTGCACAATCAAACTGCCACACTGCAATTCTAAAAATAGTAGATCTGTATTACTTCTTTCAAATATAGATAGCTTCAAAATCCTGCACATTACTATAGCTTTGGAATACTCTATTTAAAACCATTGCTGAAGAGTCTAAACCGTAAATCAAAGGTTTAAAAGCTTTAACACTGCCAAAATCAGTGGCAGCCAGCCTCCAAGATGACTCCAAATAATTCCTGCTTCTTGGTATTAACAGCCTCACATACCCTCTCACAGTGCACTAGGGCTGTTCTGGGTGACCAACAGCCTAAGGAAGACATGATGGTATGTTACTTCTGAGATTAGGTTATAAAAAACTTTGGCTTCTGTCATGGACCTGTCTTATTCTTTTTCTCTCTCTCTCTCTAATCACTTGCTCTAGGGGAAGCCAACAACTATGTCATTAGGACACGGAGGCAGCCAATAGAGAGGCCTAATCAGTGGAGAACCAGAGTCCTGCCAACCACCACACAAGGGAGCTTGGAAACAGAGTCTTCAGTCACAGTCGGGTCCAGAAATGACTGCAGCCCCTGCCAAAAGCTTGACTGCAACTTCATGAAAGACTGAGCTAGAACCAACAGCTAAGCTACTCCCAGATTCCTTACCCTCAGAAACATTTTAAGATAAAAAATGCTGTTGTTTTGAGCACTAAATTTTGGAAAAAATTTTGTTTCAAAGCAATAGTTAACTAATACAATCAAGCAGCCTTATTGACTAGCTTATTTATAACAAAGATGTTAAAAGAAAGAGCATCCTCAGATTTCTAAATTAAAAACTGGAATAACAACATTTTTAATAGCTGATGCTTCCTCAAAATTTTTATGTCAGCATAACTTTAGAAATGTTAAAAGCCTACATAAGATTTACTTCTTTATTTAATTATTGCATTTGGTTAATGAGACTAAGACTGTCATATTATTTATTCAATACAAAATGCATTTGTCACTGGGATGTGATGATTAAATACAAAACCAAAACCCATATTCTAATAGTGTACATAAAAGAGCCCTTTACCTTTAGAGACACATTCTAAAACCTATGATGAAATGACAGAAAATGTGGAATCTGTTCCAAAATAATTCTGTAGTGCTAGGTAGGAATAAGGAGGGGGAGGGGGAAAGAAGAAATAATATTGGTGGTGAGTTAATAACTAGTAGATGGGCACATGGAGGTTCACTATACTATCCCACCTATTTTTATATATGTTTGAAATTTTCCATTATAAAGAGTTTTTAAAAATTTTCCTAAACAGACAAAACAAAACATACTTCATACTGGATAATCTCCTACTCTATTACCATAATCCATCAAAACTTCTACTTAGCATAGTGAGACCCCATAAAGTCAAGCTGATGCCACATAGTATATAGAAACATTACTCACCAAAGAAATGGGTTAATTAAACCAAAACATGTGCTCTTTACTTCTTTAGAATACAAAGTGGGGGATTTTTTCAGTAAAACTTTTATTAATGCAACATGTACAAATTAAACCTGTATTTGACTGCCTGTAAACAATAAAAAATAATTTGAGCAATGGCTTTATTGTTGTTACTACATCAAGTGAAAGAAAAAGACAATAACATGTGTAAAAGAGAAATATATCAAAGTTCAAAGTTAGGAGTACATTCTAAGATTAATAAGAAACATGTCATAGGACACAGAGAATACCCTCTGGAAACATACACAAGAAACGTAACTACGGTTATCTCCGGGCAAAAGAACTAGATGGCTGGGAGAGAGATGAGATGTATTTTTTAACACGCTCTTTTTGTATCTTCTAGGAATGGTGCCACATGAACCTGTTATCTATACAAAAAATAATGAATAAAATTAGCTGTCAATAAAAAAGGACATAACTCCAGGGACTGTTTTTGAATATCTAAAGGAGAGTTCCAGGAATACCTTAAATCCCATCAAAGTGCCTGAAGTTTAATCCAATCAACTATGGTAATGAAGATGTGGCTAACATTTATTGAGCAATTACATCCTGCCAGGCTCCACAGTAAGCACTATGCATGCATTATCAACCAATAGCACGTAATTCAACATTGGATTCCATACAGCTAATTGGTAACACGTTCTTCTGGAGTAATACCAGATGACCTGAACATTCCAGGTAGAAATGGCTAGAACCCCGTGCAAGCACCTGCAGACATTCAAACTGGCTAGAGATAGATGTATGCTACACAAACTGCAAAATGTTAAATAGCATATGCTTCATGGATTCATGGCTGCAGAATACAGACACATTCTAAATGCACTATTCTAAAGCCTTTCACAAAAACAACTGTGCACTTTAACCACAAACTGAAGCTTTGCAGAAAAAAAGATAAATTATTTACTAATTCATGCCTAACACATTTTCTTAATTCAAAAATAAATCTCAGCTCACACCCTGGACAATTTCTGTATTTTTTTAATATCGTATTTTTATAGTTTATCTTTAAAAAAATACAGATTTAAGTGAATATACACACCTATTTTGTTCCTTTAACAAAGGAACAAAGGAGGAAGAAAGGGAGGGAGAAAGAAAGGGAGGAAGGGAAAGGAAGGAAAAAAAGTATGAGTTAGTCTATAAATAGAGGTAAGTGTGATATTAGAAAGTAGAAATCTGGGTCTGAAGCACAGAATTCAAGTTCTAGCTCCACCACTTGTTTGCATCACATACATTAATATAGTTAATCACCACTATCATGACAAGATGTGGAGAAAGTGGTTTTAATCCTTCCTGCTATAAAGGAAAATAAGGTCATACTAGTAACATCGCTATCACAAATTCAAAATGGGCCTCATTATCCATCATTTGAAACTTATTTCTTTCTGTGTTCCTTCCTTGAACTAATGCACACCATCAAATCCCAATTACCCACACCCAAAATCTCAGTCATGTGTATCTCATCTCCCCTTTAACTCAACATACAATAAAGTCACCAAATTCAATTTATATGTCTATCTTGTTTCATATCCATTCCCATCTTCTTTAGTCCCACTGCCACTACCCTAATTTAGACCCCTTCCCCTGTAATTTGTCTTATAGATAGAACAGCATCCTAATTGGTTTCCCCACTTCAAGTCTCTTCCCAGTTTAATTCTATTCTAAACCTTTCACACAGAGTAATATTACCAAAGCATAGTTTTGAACACGCCATTCCCTTGCTCAAAACCTTTCAGGGGCTCTTTTCTGTCTTTTAAAGAAAGGCCCTCTTCATAGTCTAGCATTCAATAGGGTAGGGAATATTGGGATTGCTTTCCAGCAGCCACTTCCCCCCTCTTCCATTGTGAAATGTGATTTTCATTCCAAACTAGTCTCTAAGCAATCAGTTTACTCCCATTCTATTTGCCACACTGATTCCTTCAAGGATGGGCCTCAAGGAAGTGTGACCTAAAGTGGTCCAATCACAGCAAAACCCAGAGTTTTGTTTCACGACAGGAGTGGGGGATGGAGGAGGAAAGCTCTGTCTCTTCTAGGGAAAGTGTGATATGCAAACATAAAGCCTGAACTCC
Organism: Galeopterus variegatus; assembly: GCF_000696425.1. NCBI lineage: Eukaryota > Metazoa > Chordata > Mammalia > Dermoptera > Cynocephalidae > Galeopterus > Galeopterus variegatus. The sequence goes on from NW_007726484.1 coordinate 513,190, forward strand.
TGTACCATTTCATCACCATGACAGAAGCCACCCTGAAGAGGAAGACAACACTGGGTAAAGGTAGAGCTTAGGGCTGGTCAATTAGAGCTCACTTGGTTAGAGCACGATGCTGATAACACCAAGGTCCAGGGTTCCATCCCTGTCCTGACCAGCCACCAAAAAAAACCACAAAAAACAAAAAACAGGTAGAGCCTAAAAAGCTCCTGTAAAATGGGACTGAAGTCCTGTCCAAATTATACCACGCCCTCCCCCGCCTTAAAAAAAAAAACCCTTTTAAATTATGTGAACCAGCCAAATTCCTTAATTTCCTAGGTCCTCTTTGACTTAAAACCACAAGCATTCTAATGTTACTGAACCCAAGTTCAGCTGCCCACCATCTAAACAAACAAAAGACTCAAAAGTGAAGTGCTGATGAAAAGGGAAGGCAACTTTATTCAGCTGGGGAGATAGCTAGACTAAAACCATCTCAAAGACTTAGATTTACTGACGGGTTTTTAAAGAGGAGATTCTTTTGTAACTGTTGTTATAATCACCAAAAAATGTTTAAAGAATCAATGCCAGTCATAGTACTTAAGGAACAATCAAATTAATCTCAATTCAACTCATCCTAAAAGATAATTTAAAAACACCAAGAGAAAAAGACGCAAATAATGCCTCTTCAGATAAAAACTAACCAGAGTTCTTTTTTGTTTTTTTTAATGTTTTTTGTTTTTCAGGACTTTTATTTCATTTACTCAAAATTTTAGAAGGCATTGTCATAACTAACAAAAATCACATGCATTTTCAATAAATTGATGGGTTGAAAGAAAATGAAACACACAACTTTCCTTGCATATGTTTTTCCAATTGCTATGAAAAATACCCCTCTTTGGTATATGAAGGTTGGTTGGTTTAAACATTTGAAACTCATGATAAGTGTGTGTTAGGAGGAAAGTCATTTACAGAAGCAGTCAGAAATCTTAACTTCCTTAAAGCACATAGTCTGGGAATCTTAAAAGCACCAACAGCACCGACAGCCAAAACACAGCAAGACAATCAAAAGATGTCCCTGTTCTTATTCAGCTGCGTGAAAAGGGAAATGGCAGGCATTCTCTGCATGCTCAGCAGCTAGTTCCAGCCTTGACCACAAAATGTTTACATAGCCCTTACATGGGGACAGGAAGGGAGCTGCGAAGGACAGGTATCAGATCTGCTGCTGCCTCTAGATTCAGTCTCCCTAAAATATTATTCTCTCCCAGGAACGTGCAGGGAGACAACCAGATTTTTACCAGAGGTTTCTTATACCATCTAAACATATTTACATACTGCTATGTAACAACAAATAATCAGATTCCCAGTAAGATGGCGATCAAGAGCATACAATATTTGTCACTGAATTGCCTCTTCTACCTTCTTCCTCTGTCTTCCCATCTCATTTGTCACAAGTGTTTTCCCCTTTTCCATAATAGAAAAAAAAATTTTTAAATAGATTATTGTAGCATTAAGCTCCTGATATTCAAAGCTACTTTCTTTTATTCCCCATTCCACTTTAATTATAGATCGTATAGAGAGAGGGTTTTGGCTAAAAAAAAAAAAAAAAAAAGGGTTGCAAATACTAAAAATTTAATTTCTATCTCTCAAAGTAAACACCATAAGTAGACAACTCCATTTTACTTATCCATTCATTCTTTCAATCGATAGCTATTTACTGAGGTCTTTACAGATGTTACATACTAAATTAGCAGCAACAACTTGGGCAAAAAAAATAAATCATCTAAAAAAAAAAAAAAAAAAAGTGTTGCAAATACTAAAAATTTAATTTCTATCTCTCAAAGTAAACACCATAAGTAGACAACTCCATTTTACTTATCCATTCATTCTTTCAATCGATAGCTATTTACTGAGGTCTTTACAGATGTTACATACTAAATTAGCAGCAACAACTTGGGCAAAAAAAATAAATCATATTGGGTTTCTCCGATTATTGCTCAGCTCATTTAACCACAATAAAATGGTCACTCTGCTTTCCACTTAGTAACCAAAATCAGAACTTCTATTTTTATTTTAAATTTTGCCCCTGTGGAATAACAGATGACTGTTATTTTCTTTACTGCAATCCTGTATTCTCCAGTTTTTAAAACTGGCATTTGCGGGGTCTTCAAAAAGTTCATGGAAAGATTAATATTATCTTTTTTTTTTTTTTTTGGTGGCTGGCTAGTATGTGGATCTGAACCCTCGACCTTGGTTTTATCAGTACCATATCACATTATCTTTTAATTCCATCTTCCACGAACTTTTTGAAGTACCTTCATATACTACTTCTATCATTTAAAAGCCACAATTCTTTTTTAAAAAGCATTTATTGTCTTTTATTATTTCAAACAAATTATTTTACTTATCCTCACTCCGGCTAGAATGTTCTATAGCAAGAAAATGCCATGTAAATCAAAGCCCAAAAGCTTCATTATTACAAATCTTTCTAATGATGTGTAAAATAGACATTCCTCAGAAAATCCTATTAAAATGTCTAAAACAAAGCAAAAGTTTAATTTTCTGGACAAACTTGAAGACAGGATGCAAAACAAAAATAAAATACGTATAAAATCCCCAGTCATTTTCTTCATTAATTTTACTCTTTCCCAAAACTCTAATATAAGCTACTAACAAGTAGCCAAACTAAATAAGTTCATCTCCTTTTCCCTGCCCCTGTTTCACTTCCTATTCTATTTTAGACATTTGATAAGGTACCTAAAAAGTGTTAGTTTTATTATAACAAGGTTAAAACACTAATTCTCTCTGAAAATACTCAATCTGCTCCTCTTGTATGATGCCCTGTGAATCCAGATTTTAACTTCTCTTTCCTAAAGAGATAACAAATGGGGAAGAGAGTCGAGTCTCTCTTGGGCTCTCTTATGCTGGAAAGCTCTAATATTTAGCCTCTCCCTAAACAAGCAGTTTTACTTTATAAAGTTCTCCAAGAACATTTTACTCTAAAGAAAAAATATATTTAGTCATAAACACACAAAAAATGTTAAAGTTACTATTAGAAAATATAATTAAATACATATTTTGGACAGGAAAATATAAAGGAAGAAAAACTTTTTAAAGAAAAACCTATTGATAAAACATGTGCCTACAATTAAATCTGAGTGTTCTCTTCAATTTTAAGAACATATTTTAATGAAGTTTAAACTTTACGTTGCTGTGTAAGGAAACCTCAGTAGACCGGAGAAAAGCTCAAAGGCCTCTAATCTCATCACAAAGCAGCAGGGTCAAAAGGCAGAGGTCAGGGAACGGAGGAAAAGGGTGCAAAATAGTTCCCACACTTGAAAGAAGACTGTATCTCATTATCTCAGAGATATTAAAAAACTATTCAGTTGTGTTTATTGAAAAATACAACCATTTATACTTTCCTTTAAGTTCTAAGGCAAATTTGAAAATTATGAAAGAATTTATTTTTAAGAGCAAAGAATTCAATAAGTTATTTCTTTCACATATATTTGGGGGGATAAAAAAAAGCAATCTCTCTCTCACACACAACAGTATTTCAGCTGTCCCTCAAGGTCTAGGGTATTTGTCTGGATATTTCCATACAATTTCCATACTCTAACCATAAATTTTGTGTTCCATGTGGAAGAGAGGGAGAGAGATCACTGAGATTAGCAGAGTTTGGAATAACAGGTGTGGTTTGTAATTTTTTATTTTTTACCAACTTCCACCCTCCATTCACCAATACGAGTACTTTCAACTCTTTCCCCACTGGCCCTGTCCATCAGGGACAAGATGTTTACAAGTGGGTCACAGTAAATGAGGCCCGTCAGTCCTTCACTATGAAGAATACACAAGATTTTACACTCTGGTACACACAGCTTTCACGTTATTTAATTACAATCAGATTGTAGCTGGGGCTCCCAATGAAAAAATAAGCACTGCCAGACAAAAGTGAGAACAACCAAACAAAATAACCTATTTTGTCATAATCACCTCAATGGTAGCAATGTCTGTGTTCTAATAAACTGTGAAATCACAGTCATTGTTCTCATGAACAATGGCACAAAGCAAATAAAGTCAAGTAGGAAAGCTTATGTCCCTGGGGCAGAGCCAGAATATTTTGAAATCTAGACAAAAGTTTATTTATTTAAAAAAAGAATACACTTGAAGCAGGAGATGGGAAACATTTTAAACAATCTGTTATCTTGTTACCTCAGCCATTTAAATTTCCTTAAAGGTTAGGGTTAAAGTTAAAGTGAAGATAAATTAACCTAGTAAATAAAACAAAACACTGTGGTCCTAAAAGTGAATCATCCACAACTTTTAAATCTTACCAGTCCTAAATTCCTAGTGTTTAAACAATTCTTATTAAAGTCAATATCTCATTCTCATGGAATTCCAATTGATAAGCTGGTTCTGATTCTTATGACAAGGGAGGATTCCCATGTCAAGGAATTATACAAGAGTATGTGATGCTCACTCCCCCTCAAAACAATTCTTGTCTCATCTGCCCAGAGGCCACAATCCCTCCTTGCTATTTTAGTCTCAATCTACAGCAAAAAGAAAAAACACTGACATAAATTTAATATACAGAAAGAATACTGTTGGTCTAGCAGATTGTCCCTGTTTTCTCAAAGGACTATGAGAGAAGGAAAAGGAAAGAATTGAAGGAATACTAGAAGCAGAAAGTATTAAGTCTGAAAAGTTGTGGGAAATAAGAAACTACTCAGTTTCCACTGGGGATGAAAGTAAGTTGAGGATTTACACAGACATTAGAGAGAATTTCTTTACTATGAGGTTTTAATGACACAGAAAACTTTTTGCCAAAAAAATACTTATTCTACAGGTTTTTATGGAAAAGGGACAACCGAAAGAGCAATAGGAGGTGGCTTCAAGAGGACTTAGGTGAAAATAAGGGTGATCATTAAAGAAGGGACTCGGGGGAAAAAAGTACAAATGCCTGGTCAATGAATCTTATGTCAAGCTGTATTGAGGAATTAAGACTATCAGAGGCTTAATATATATGTCATTTCTACATGACTGTTTCCTCAAACTATAGCATACTTTCCTGTGTTAAATAAATGACAGTATGTTATACTAGAAAAGAAGAAGATAAAGGAAGGGTAAGAAAACATGGTCATCAAAGCAGAACCTGGATTCTCCAAGCATGAGCAGGAGAAAATGATGCAAAATAGGTGGATTTTCATCAGAAGGCTTCTGGGATCTAGAAAATAGACTACTTATAAATATCTTGAAACTGGGTTTTACAGTTTAAAATCTAGAGGTCACAAGCTGTATTTAAGGATTTAGCACTTTAGTTCTCACAGCAGGATCGAACTTAAAAGACTTTACAACTCTAAAATTTTAATTACGTTTCATTTTTTACTGCACTCTATAGTTTAAAAGCTCTTTCCTAAACACCACCACATTTTATAATTGAGGAAGTATCTAGAAACAATCTAGATCAGCGTAAGTATTAAGAAACACATTCCCATGGGTGTCCTCAGATAAAGAACAAAATATTTTAAAAGTCCAGAGGGAAGGGAAGCAAATAGACTACTTTTGCAGTGGTATTCTTAAAAGCCTTTATGAATATGTGGAAACTATTCACGGTTCATCAGTAATAGTAATGTAGCAGTAGCATCAAAAAAAAAAAAAAATAGATTCCCATTATGTGCGGGGCTTTGCACAATTACTGGTATGATGCATGTGATGCCACCTCTTTTTCTTCCATCCAATAAAAGCACATAGGAATGGAACTGAGTGAAGATGATGTCATTGGAGGGAAGACCTTGAATCCATTCCACTTATTTTAAAACCTCAGTATGTTTACTATTGTTAATAATTACTTGTTACCTAGCTCATAAATGGCCTATTAATGTGTCACCACCACCCAGCAGTTAGGACAGCTGGTCTTGAGGACTCGGAGGGGCAGCAGGGCATAATGGAAAAGGGCCACTTTGGAGCCAGACAGCCTGGAATGGAATCCCAGCTATGGCCTTTACTGTCTCTAAGACTAGGCAACAACTCACTGAACCTCAGCCTCCTCATCTGTAAAAGGAGGAAGGTAATATCTTCAAATTATTGTGAGAATTAAAGATATTGTTTATAGATCACCAAACACAGTTCATGCCTAGTAAATGTTAGCTATTTTCATTGCTTCATAGCATAAAGGTGATACTACGGACTTAATAAAGCTAGCACATGTCTTTGAAAGTCATTTAAAGAAAGCATTATTTCAAAATTAGCTTCCTGTACCAGTGATATACATTAATTAATAACAGAAGAATGAAAGGTAACTCAAGAAGTCCATGTTAGTAAGAATAATTACAATATTTAATTTAGAATATTTAGAATAAAGTTAGTAAAAGTCATGGATTTTTGGGAAAGGTTCAGGATGTCTGAGAAAGCAAGCGCTCCATGTTCTTCTAGCTTCATGATGTGCTGTCTCAGCAGCATTTAAATATTTCCGGTCCTATCCGCAGAATTCTCAAGGCTTACCTCCTCACACTCAGCTAACCATCCTTGCATTCTGTCTAAAAAGTAATGGGAAGAAAGATCTCACACTGAAAATTTTTGGAATCACTTGTTAAGAGGACTTTTAATGATGTCATCTTAAAAAGTCAAGCCTTAGGCGGAACAGACGTTATAAAGCACAGTAAAGATAAAGTGTAAACAGAAAAAAAACATAAAGGATTAAACTAAAGAAAACTGTCCTGGCTGACCATGCTCAAAGCGGATGTGAGTGCCCACAAGGAAGGAAACTATAAATGCAATTTCCTAAGCTATTCCTCTAAACCCACAATGAAAGCTACAAACACTCTTCAGTACAACCACTTTCTGAAATTTCATGAACACTATCCACCATTTATGTGCTCATTGCACTAGTTTACTAATAAATAAGACATGTTTGCTTTAAAAAAAGCCTTGCTAGTACCTGTACATTTGCTTGCATAAAACTGGCAAAAAAGGTCAATTTTATTTATCATACTTTATTTCAAGAGGAAAGAAATAGGCTAATAAATTTAACAGACAGAAGAAATTCTAGTAGCTCTCCACAAAGCTGATATATACTTTTTAAAACCTTTAATCATTTACCCACTCTTATGCTTTTTCATTAATCTCAAATTTCTCATTTTTTAAAAAACTCTATCTTCCACTTTAGGTTTTAAAAACCCACACATAAACCAAACATACTAACTTTTATTGTCAATAACAAGAAGAAAAGTTATATTTCTGTCCATATCAAACCATCTCATTCATTTATTCAAACAATCTATTTGAGTCCCTATTCTGTACCAGGCACAACTTTAGTCACTGGGTATACAATAATAAACAAGAGAGACGAAGGTGCTGCTGTCTAGGAGCCAACAATCTAATGGGGAAGATTGACATTAAAAAGTAAACAGTGTTCTAATGCCAAGGTCAAGGGTAAGGATCCCCATACCAGCCAGCCATCAAGAAAAAAGGTAAACAAACACATTTACAAAATATTGTCAGGTACTGATAAATGCTATGAGGAAAATAAAGCAGGGTGACTGACAAGAGTGGGACAGAGAAGGGAGGACGGCCTGGGAAGGCCTCTCCAAGTAGGTAACTGGCACAGATACCAGAATGATGAGAAAAGCCAATCCTGCAAAGATCTATGGCTGCACTGTTCAATAGAGTAACCACATGTGGCACTGAACACTTGAAATGTGCCTAGTCCAAATTGTGTTATGCTAAAAGTGTAAAATACACACTGGATTTTGAGGATTTAGTAAGAAAAAAAGAATGTAAAAATTTCATAATTTATATAATCATGCTGAAATAATATTCTGAATATGTTGTGTTAAATAAAATATATCATTAAAATTACTATCACCTGTTTCTTTTTACCTTTTTGAATGCAGGTCCTAGAAAATTTAAAATTACAAAAATGTCTCACAATATATTTCCACTGGACAATGCTGATCTAGGGGAAGAGGGTTTCGAGGAGAGCACAGGTGATGAACAGACCATGAGACAAGAAGCAGTTTGCTGTGTTTAAGGACCTGCAAGAAAACCAATATAGCTGGAAAGAGTGAACCGATCAGTCAGAAAAAGTTGGAAAGGTAAGCAGAAACCAGATCATAAAGAGCTCTGTAAACCAGGTTAAAAAGTTTGAATCTTAATCTAAATACAAAAAAAGCTACTGGAGAACAATTTAGTAGAAAAAAAAATTATCCCAAGATCTCATTGACTATTAGTTGAAGAACAGGCTGTATCATCCATACTATATCAATAATCTAGCAATTATCCAATATGGTAATTTCAAACAGGGGCCCCTGTGTCCCTAAGAGTCCATGTAGATAATCATTGGGAGTCCATGAATTAATATTAACATTTCAAAAAGCTTATTAAAAATTGTAGCTTTCCTGTAAAGTGAACCACACAGACAAATTGATTTTCCCTTTCCTTGTGTCTGAAATCATAATTACTTAATCAGTTCTCATGGTGTATGTGTTATATATCAGTTCTCCTGTTCTATGGTATTTAGGATTAACTTTTTAAAAAACAGAAACATTTCATTTTTTTACTAAAAAACTATTTCAGACCCCAGAGGGTGGTATGTTGGGAAATCATTCATCTCATTTAATCCTTTTTGAGACAGATGAGAACACTGATGCCCATGGCTGTCGTAAGTGACAGGGCAGGACTGGAATCTCAGCTTCTGACTATGCATCCGGCTCTAACTACTATACTCACTGCCCTCCATGGTTTCACAAACAACCATATATTCCTTTTAAAAACTATAAACCCACCTAAGGACAAGTAACATTTAGTGCTAAGAAAAGACAGATGATAAAACCCAGAAGAAAAAAAAAAAGCAAAGAGGTTAAAAAAGTGAAAAGTAGTATTTTTATTTATGTAGTAAAAGCCTTATATTTATATAGTAACATCTTTATAAATATCATTGATAGAAACAAAAGTAACATCAAATATTCTAATTTTTTGATGAATTAATGAAGGAATGCATGCAAGAGACATTATCAGTGCTGGCCATAAAAAAGACAAGGTAGGTCAAGTCATAAAGGAGCTGACCAGTAGAACCTCCCTTAATATCTTTCCTATATAGAGGAGTTAAGAGATAATCTTGTTTGACTACAAGGTTAGCCATTTGGGATCTGTCTACTGGTAAATTTTACAATGATACAGTATGTGTTATAAAGAAGGCAGCAAATGTAGTGGTTATGGGCATGGATGGATCATGTCAGACAGACTCAATCCACATTTCTCACTTACTATATGAACCTGAGTAAAGTACTTAAACTCTAGCCTCAGTTTCTTCATCTGTAAGACAAATAAAATAGTGCCTACCCCCTAAGGTTGTTGTCAGCATTGAACGAGGTGATGACTATAAAGCATTCAGCATAGTGCCTGGCATGTGGAAAGCACTGTAAAAATGTTAGTTTTTGTATTACTGCTACTCAAATGTAGACTCTTACAGAATACTGACTGTACCTATATATTCTACCACCTGGCAAACTATAAGCATTTAACATTAAATAATTAATACAAAATGTAATAGGTAGCTATGGCTTTACCAAAAGCAAAATTTAGATCATGGGCATACAGCACATTTCCTAAACATCTTGCATAGGAACTATTTCTACCCTCTGGTAAATTACAGGAGAAGAAAATGTTTTCTTCCATATGGATCTTCATGGAAATTATAATTAACAATGCATTATATTCTAGACATTTACTTTTATTACTTCAAGAGTGTCTGTGACAAGCACTGGAAATAAAAGCAAAAGGATATGCTCAGGAATCTCACAACAGTCTATCTTAATACCTCAGCAATAGGCAGAACTTCCAATCCTCTAGCCTCCTTTATCTCTCCCCATCCCCTTCTTTTTCCCTTTCTCTTACTTTTTTCTCCTCCCCCAAAGACACATGTGGCTGTCCTCCTTACCTCTATGGTCTTCTCATTACTCTATGCTGGTGTGTCTTGCATTAACAAAATGGAGCATATGTCTGAGCCCTGGGGTTACCACAGGGAGTTTAGCTGCATTCACTACTGGGCCAATTTCACTATAGAGTTTTATTTCCAGTAGATTTTTTAAACTAAGTTATCACTATACCACAGCAAAGACACCTTGAATCTTCTTTGGCTTTATTAAAATGGAGATGATCCTTGTCTTACTCCTTCCCCAGCCCCCCAATTACCAGGCCAGACTTTCCAAATGTCCAATAGTAACTCACTGTGGACCAAGGATGTCAACAAGGCTAACAACTGAGGCACTACCAATGGCATCAGATCAGGGCAGCTCCTATCCCACCTAAGCCTCTACACCTGGCCACTGTTTTTAAAGACACACTTTAGCACAGTCTTTACTAAGCCATTCAGTCTGCAATAAGAGCAAGCCTGAAATGCTTGCTGAACTCAAGACAAGCTCATCTTTTTTATGAGTTTAAATAAAACTATGCGTTACTGTGTTCTAGAACCACGACACATTAGTCAGGTGTCTACTGCTGGTCAATTTTGATCTGAGAGGACCTTTAATCTCTGTCTCGGTTTGTTCACTGCAAACAATGTCTAAGGTCCCTTCCAGAATTATGGTGACATAACAGTCTGTCAGTCTCAAATATATTTTATACATATTTTATTTATTTTTTTTATTTTTTGTCCTTTTTGTGACCGGCCGCACCATGCTCAGCCAGTGAGCGCTGTGAGCACACCGGCCATCCCTATATAGGATCCGAACCCGCGGCGGGAGCGCTACTGCGCTCCCAGCGCGGCACTCACCCGAGTGCGCCACGGGCTCAGCCCTTTTTATACATATTTTAATTTAGACCATGGTCTCCCTGCCTCTAAACTTTCCTGGAAACCACACCCAACACAACCAAAGCTAAAAATAGCAAGAGACACCAAGGAAGAGATCTAAACAAAGGTCTGTGGCAGGGAACTCATCCATCAGACTTCAGCTGCTATAAGCAGGACTGAATCCAGGCAACAATGGGAACACTTTAAGAATATTCTGGTCATCGCACAATTTGTAGACTCATATATAAACTTATATTCACTTATTAAATCAAGTTACATATATTCCTACAGATAGGTCTTAAAGGAAATGAGAGCCATAAAAGAAAATTTCAAAATGATGTCTGCCTTCCTTTACATCAACTAACTGCATGCACAATTAACCTCCATTTAAACCTCCTTTCTTCTATATGCAATAAAGAATCCTATTTTGTAAACTTTTTCTTATCTTTAGCATTTAAAGAAAATTTTTGTTTAAGAATAAAGCACATCTTGAAAACATATAGTGAGTAGGAGAAGCACAACAGCTCAGATGTGGCAGAGAAAGTACAGTGATACCAGTACATCAGATACATGTGGACATCCCATAACTTTCTAGGTCCTCCATTTAAAAATATCTTTATATACTGTTTTCGTCCGTTTTGTGTTGCTATAACAGAATTACCTGAGACTGGGTAATTTATAAAGGAAAGAGGTTTATTTGGCTTACGATTCTGGGACAGCTGCATCTGGCACAGGCCTCAGGCTGCTTCTACTCATGGTGGAAAGTGGCAGGCAGCTGGCGGGTACAAGCAGATCACATGGCAAGAGGAAGCAAGAGAGAGAGAGAAGGTGCCAGGGTCTTTTTTTTTGCAACGAGCTCTCTGGGAACTAATAGAGTGAGAACTCACTCATTAATCCCTCCTCCCCCAGGGAGAACATTAATCCATTCATGGGGGATCTGCCCTCATGAATCAATCAGTTTCCAACACTGCCACAATGGAGATATAATTTCCACATGAGTTTTGGAGGGGACAACACATCCAAACTCCATCATATACATATATTTTAAATTACTGTCAGCTATTAAGAGATCTATTTATTTAAGATAAAGAGTCTTTTCCACTGTTATTAAAGCTGGGTTTTACTGGGAGTAGTTTCTAAAAAACAATCTGAAGCTTTGATAACTCTTATTGTAAGATCTTATTTAATTGTTACTTCATCATATGGTATGTGTCCTTAATTTGATTTCAACATCCCACCATCTGCACAGTGCAGATTCTAGGAACATGCATATGTTAAGAAAAAGTCTATGAAGCAACTGGTAGAATTTATATTTAATAGAAGTCAATTAAGACCTTCTACAGGCAGGGTGACAACTTGCTAAGAAACAGTGTGATAAAAATAGATCAGTTCCAGAAAAGCAAAATAGAAACTTAACTATCAACTTTGAAATTAATGCAGCAAAACAGAAACAACCTTCTGACTAATTTGCCTAACACAGTTTCCTGATGCCCAAATGTAGCTCTATGGAAATCATGAAGAAGACTGTTAGCTAAGAACATGATACTACATTCTCCTGTTTTCCTCCCATCTCACTGTCCACACTACTTAATCTCCTTGGTTGTTTACTCCTCCTCCTCCCAACCTCTGCATGTTGAAGTGCCTCCAGGACTCAATCCTTGAGACTCCTCTCTTTTCTATCTATACTCACTCTCTAGGTGATTTCTCCAATTTAATGGCTTTAAATTTATATCTACAGTCCAGACCTCTCCCAAGAGATGCCTTGTTTCCCTGATATCTCCATTTGAATGTCTAACAGGCACTTCAAACTTAAAACACTTTCAAAACTGAACTAATCTCCAGTCTGCTTCTCTATCAGTCTTCCTATCTCGGCAAATAGAGAAGCTTATCACTGTTCAGGCCAAAAATCTTGGAGCCATCTCTGATAACTTTGTTGGAATATGACTACCACATTCACAGAACTCATACACATTCACACAATTCATCAGCAAGTCCTGTTGGCTCTACCTTCAATATATATCCAGAATCTGACTCCTGATACTTCACCAAGTTGCCAACATCTCTCACCTCATACGGTAAAAGAGCCTCCTAACTGGTCTCCTGCCTTTACCCTTGCTCCACACGGCAGCCACAGCAATCCTTTTTAGAAGGTACATCAGATCGTCATTACTCTGCTCAAAATGTTCTAGTAGCTTCCCATCTCAGAGTAAAAGCCTAACAATTGTCTATGAGACCCTACACAATCTCCCCTACCTTTTCTCTATGATCTCACCTACTTCTCCCCCCTTGCCTTAGCTCCAGCCACACTGGCCTCCTTGCTATTACCTACATAAACTCGGCACTCACCCACCTCAGGGTCTTTTGCACTTGCTGTTTCCTCTGCCTGCAATGCTGTTCCCCCAGACAATCCATGTGGCTTGCTTCCTTGCCTCCTTCAGGGCGTTCAAATGTCACTGTCTCTTTGAGGCCTTCCCTAACTACAATCCCACCACTGCTGGCATTCCCTTAACCCCACTTCCCTGCATTATTTTTCCTCATAGCACTTACCTGGCAAACTACATGTTTTCATTATTTGTTTACACAAGAACGTAAGCTCCATGATGGCAGGGATTTTTGAATGCTTTATTCACAGCTGTCCCCAGTGCCAGAACACAGTCTACACAAACAGGCTTTCAAAACTATTTGTTGAATGAATGATACTGAAATATTACCAAACAAAATACATTATTGCCTGAATACACCAAGTACTATGGAGGAGCAGAAATCCAAATCACCCAAACTTATGCATTGTATTGCAAAAAGAGAAACTATAGTTTGTTTCTGAAAAATGCATTAGAATCTAATTTTGTTTTTTACTGTTTATTATTGTGAGAGAAATGTGATAACCATTACACTACAGAAATCAGATTACTGTTTAGTTTTGTTAAAGTCATTTGCACTGTGCTTAAAGAGTCCCAGGTCATACCTATAAGGTGTTGTTTTAGCTTTAGTAGGCAAATGGATAAAGAAAATATACAGGCTTTTTCCTTTCATTAGTCACTGCTGACAGAAGGCCTCCAAGTGACCCTGGTGCCACAATTGTTTATGATGTTTAGGGAAGAAGGAATCCTTAAAAAGTATAATGATCCCTTCACCAATTCCAAAAGAGGAATCTCTCCAAATCCCTCTGCAGACATTTTTTCTAACTTCATATCCCTCAACAAAGCCATTCTTAAAATGTACACGAAATCTTAGTTGAAGAGACAATGATTACATAATTACACATACACAACACTATCCCTCTTTTCCAAAAATTTTCAAACTAAAACTAGACTTATAGCTTTTGTTAAAAATACCTTGCTGTAAAGCTGACTTAATAAAAAGATAATCACTCACTTAGCTAAGACGTGGGTTGATGGGTACTGTATTTTAAGGCTGAACAGTTTTGTTTACTACTGTTTATTATTTAATACATTCTTTCCAGTCCCCCCAAATGGAAAAGAGGAAAAATCCACACTGGTGCAATCAATAAGGAATGTTATGGCCAAAGGAAGCTGTTCTGAAAAGCTATGACCTAAGTGTTTAACACTGACACAGATAAAGTTCAGGCGGTAGATGTCACTTGTCTCACCCATTTAGCCAAAAAGAAAAAAAAAAAAAAAAAAAAAATCAAGATTCAGATCCCACGGAGGCAAGCAAAGAGAAACAGGCGTGAAAAATGAAATCCGTCGTTTCTCGCGGCCTCTTCTCGACACTCCCCCGCCCCCCTTCATCCTGTAACGGCCCCTTTTCCCAGCGTCGGTTCCCCAGCTCAGCCCTGCACTGCGCCATCAAATGAGTCAAGAGGAGAGACCGGTGCCCCTGCAAGAAAGCCCAGGCTGTGACACCTGGTGCGCCCAACTGAGGGGGAAATATCCAACAACTTAAATTCGGGAGCAGTGTAGGCAGGGTCAACAAAGCGTCCTGCCGGGTCCCTAACGTCCAAAGGTCCCCGCCAGCTCCCGTGACACTGCCAAATCGACAGGATTCCAAAAGGTGATTCGACCGTCATCGCAGAACCCGAGGCGGGAGGCGGCGCAGACCGGGAACAGTCAAGGATGAAGTCCAACTAGCCTCCCGCCCTGCGCTCGCCCCACACAGCCACCACCGCCTCAGTGGGCGCGAACCCGGCCAGCAGCCGAGCGGTCGCCGACACCCTCTCCCCCGAGGGGGCCTGAGTGCCGCATCACGTGCTGGGGCCGAAACTTCGCAGCCGGAGCGGAGAGGGAGGGGGTGGGACACCCGACCGCTGCGAGGCTGGGGAGTCGGCGCGTCCAGTGAGTCACGGGCGCCTCCGCGTGCAGCTCAGGCGAAGCGGCCGGCGAGTCTCCGTGCCCTCGGGCCCGCCCCTGCCACCACGCCCGTTATTAATAACCCCGCGCCCTGGAGGTGAAAGCCCCCTGCGAGCGCCCTCGGCGGCGCGGCGCCCGCGGGCTCAGCAGCGCACCCTGCACGCGGAATAAATAACAATGTCATTAAATCGCCGCCCCAGCGCCCGGCCCGCCGGGAAACTGGAGACGCAGCCGGGAGCTGACTTTGTCTGGAGCCCGCCTCCCGCGCGTCGCCGCAGCGTCCCCCGCGCCCCTGAGGGGACCTCCTGCGCCGCCGCAGCCCGGCCTTACCCGCCAGCTCGTCGGGCTCCAGTCCGCTGTCCGCGTCGACGTATACCCATAATCTAGTTTAAATATTAACATTTTGCCATTTTAATTTCACCTTATTGTTTTTTACTGGAGCAAATGAGGCATGACATTTCATAACATTTGTCAACATTTTTATGATATCTGTTTGTCTTAACCAAAGTTTCATATGAATGTTGCATTGCCTTCCATTCTGCTGTCGTTCCTTGTGCATGTGCTGCCTGAGCAGAGAACCTGTAGAGGAGTCAATAATTTCAACTTTATCCTCTACATAGCAAAAACCTGCCAAACTGTCACAATCTTAACAAAATGAAATCTTGACTGACATTTTCTTTTGGCAGGGTTTTAGATTTCTGGGAAAATCTTATACTGAAAGGTTATTTGGGAAATCAATAATCCTATTCCCTCATCATAATTTCAGAAAGGGGTTAGTTTATGCCAATAAAAGTTTGGTAGCAAAACAGCTGACTCACGATCTTGCATAAGTCTTTTTCTACCTTATATAATAACTCCCATATTATCACGAATCTCCTATACGTAAGCGTCTGGCGCCCGCCGGTCAGCTGAGCGGCGCTGGGCTTTGGGAGCGCCTGGCGGGCGGGGGCGCTGGGGACCCGCGCGTGGGGCGGACGTGGGTGAGGGCGCGCGCTTCGGCTATGTGCGCGCGCGCGCGCCCAGCGGGCTCGCGAGGGAGCGCCCGGCGCGGGCAGGATTCGTGCCCATCAGCCTGAGCTGCGGCATCGGGGCGACACCCCCACACCCCTCCTAGCCCTGGCCAGCCGCTAAGGGGGCTGGCCGCAGAGCCGGATTCTGCCTTCTGAAGGAGATGTTACCCATCCTGTTTTTAAATGCAGCTTTGGGGACCGGGAACACCTGCTGCGAGATGATTTCCCACGGCGGTCTGAACCATCATCTTTTAAACTGTGACTTGTGCAGGTGCCTATCTGATTTTAAATCCTAGTCCTTGAGTCCTTCCTCCAGCCCTCACCACCATTCACAAGCCATCCTTCTTCGGTGAATTGGTGCGAACTCAACGGTGAGGGGGGAAAACACAAATCAATATCCACAAAGCGTTGAGGGTTCTAAAAAGACTGCAGTCGCCACCTACGTCCCATCGTAACCCTGCCGTTTTCCAGGTCAGTGTACAGTTGCCAAGGCGCTCCAGTTCTGTAGTCTGACATTATCAGCTTTCCCCGCAGGTACAATCGGAGGCTGATAAGGCAACGGGAATTAGACCGTGAACTCCGCTCCCCACGAGGGCATGGCGTTCTTACCCGCTCTCTCCTCTGACTTTCCGCCCTTTAGAAGGAGCTCACCATCCAGTTCTTACTCCTTTGAAAGATGAAGAACTGAATCCATTCCATCTCCACACGGCCATTCCCTCCACACGACTCCCTCCCTGCTCTCTTCTTTTGGATTTGAATATTGGCGGGCGGGGAGGCATTGTGCATACCACTGGTAGACACACAAGCGAAACTTCCAGGCAGGTGGACTGAGAGAACCTCAATTATTTAACTGAATACTGTTCTTTCTGGAAGATATGTGTGCATTGCATACGTTATTTAATGTAGCTTGTATCATCACTTTTTCTTTCTTCAATTTTTAAATGTAAGAAGAATCTAGAAATCAGGGTGAGCCACGGCCTGGGTAATTGACCTTTAGCTCCAATTGCACCCTGCCCTTTTCCTTCAAAACACTTGTAGTGACTTTTCTGTGTCTTCTTAGCTGAGTTGTAAGCACAGGGCAGGAGTCACACCCTCTGGTTCATCATATTTCCAGTATGTAGCAGAACCCTGAGCCCACCTAGTCCCTCAATTTATATTTGAGTGAATGAATGAGGGGTGGTTATCTAAGTAGTAACAGATTGTTGATTATACTAGGAAAGTACACAAACTTTAATATCTGTAACATATTTATGAACATATGTTTATTTACTGCTATACAATTATTGCTTTTCCTCACATACTTTTCCTTATAAATGCAGAAAGCAATTTTACTAGTAAGGAAGGGAGGGAGTGGCTGGGTGTGGATGTGTTCCTCCTAAATATCTTTGGTGGTAACTTCTTGCAGAATGTTTGTTAGATTCCAGGCTAATCAAATAAAACAATAGAAAACGAATTTACTGTTTGCACTAGTCGGGAGACATGTCACTTTTTGTTCATTTGAACAGTAACTGATTTATGAGCTTGTAAGCCCTGTATTAATGTTTTTAAGATGAAAAAATTGAATGAAGCACCAACAAACAGAATGCATTCAGTTATAATATACAAATCTCATCAAAACAGACAAAATTACTAAAATCTTTCCTAAGCTTTCAAGGGAATAGTCACACATTACAAGATTAAACACTAATTTGAAAATATCTGAGTACTTTTCTAATTATCATTTGAGAACGTGACACTGTGCAGGTATATTCTGCATTAAGCTGCAATGAAACAAAGCTGAAAGGATAATCAAGAATTAGCTATGTACCATTGCATGTGTGTTCTCTAAAATAAAGACAAAAGTAGATTACCTAAGTGAACAAAAATGACTTAAAATAAATCTTATAAAATATTTAAATTGTGTTGAGGAGGGGAGAGATCATATCTTCTTCCCATGCTAAGACAGTCCTTGTCAAAACCATTCTTCACCACCACCATACCATCCAAACATGCACACAACCAAGAGAGAAGGGATTGCTAGTGTAACTAGTTAGAGCGCCCCAAACATTCATTGGACCACATTTTACTAGTAGGGGGTCAACATGTGCCACCAGGTTAGCAGTGCTCAGTGAATCCCTCATTCCTTTGCTTCCTACTCCAGGCATGCATGCCATTCTCTCCATTTGAGAGGGCTTTGGAGAGAGAGATCATTTCTTAGATACTTAGGGCATTGCCTTCCATTCTGCTGTCGTTCCTTGTGCATGTGCTGCCTGAGCAGAGAACCTGTAGAGGAGTCAATAATTTCAACTTTATCCTCTACATAGCAAAAACCTGCCAAACTGTCACAATCTTAACAAAATGAAATCTTGACTGACATTTTCTTTTGGCAGGGTTTTAGATTTCTGGGAAAATCTTATACTGAAAGGTTATTTGGGAAATCAATAATCCTATTCCCTCATCATAATTTCAGAAAGGGGTTAGTTTATGCCAATAAAAGTTTGGTAGCAAAACAGCTGACTCACGATCTTGCATAAGTCTTTTTCTACCTTATATAATAACTCCCATATTATCACGAATCTCCTATACGTAACTCATTGTGCTAATGCTTTGGGAATATGAAACTAAATAAGGCATGATCCTTCTTTTTCAGAAGTTTACAGTCTAGAAGGAAGAAACATGTTTTTAAAGAATAATTAAAATACCAAAAAGAGAATAAAAAGTAAAATGTGGTATATTCCACGTGACAAATTCAGAAATTGATATGAGATTCCGTGAGCAGAGGGATCAAATCTTGTTAAGAAAGCCTTTAAGGGCCGGCCCCATGGCGCACTCGGGAGAGTGCAGTGCTTGGGAGTGCAGCAGAGCTCCTGCCGTGGGTTCAGATCCTATATAGGGATGGCCGGCGCTCACTGGCTGAGCGAGGTGCGGGCGACACCAAGCCAAGGGTTGCCATCCCCTTACCCGTCACAAAAAGGACAAAAAAAAAAAAAAAAAGCCTTTAAGATAATATGAGAGTAGTAATATTTGGGATGGGCCTTGCAAGAGAAATAGGATTTCACCAGGTAGAGATGGAAAGGAAGACATTCCAAGCACAGATGAAATTAATGGGGTATAAAAAGTGTATAGAGGACAGTAGTAGTTGGAACTAGAGCATTAAAAAGATCCTTGAACAACAGGCAAGGGGAGTTGGACCCACTTTCTTGAAATGCCTTGCTAATACCTGAAGGATTGTCTTAATTAGCTTTTTTTTTTCTTTTAAGTAAAGACTTTATATTTTTAGACAGTAGTTTTCGGTTCACAGTAAAATTGAAAGGAAGGTACAAAGATTTCCCACATGCTCTTCGCCTCATAGCTAGCTTTCAGTGAGTTTACCACAGAATGTTTGAGATCAGCTAAGCCAGACCACTTATTTTACAAATAAAAATATCTAAGTCTCTCAGAATTTTGGTGATTTACCCAAACACACATTTTTAGTGGAAGAACCAGGAGCAAAGCCTAAAATATTTGACTGTAGGATATCTTAAAAAGGCCCTTTTAGTTCTAATGTCTGTAAGTCTATATAATCTCTTCACTTGACTTAATCTTTGTCCTGTATATTGTTTACAACTTTTCTGAGATCTTCTTTGGAATTTGATTACTATATTTTTTCTTTTTATAATGAAAAATTTTCAAATGTACAGAAAGAATAGAATAATGAACATTTATATACACGTATACCCATAATCTAGTTTAAATATTAACATTTTGCCATTTTAATTTCACCTTATTGTTTTTTACTGGAGCAAATGAGGCATGACATTTCATAACATTTGTCAACATTTTTATGATATCTGTTTGTCTTAACCAAAGTTTCATATGAATGTTTCTTTGCCTTCTCAATGAAATTGCCAGACTTTCTTTTCTCCCTTTACCTCATGTAAAATGTCCAACATTAGTTCCTATTCATCATTTATTTTCTTGCATTAGTTTTTTCAATAATACTGTAGTAGATTCTTATGCAATTGTTTGCCTCCCTTCTTCTAAGGACCCCCTTTCTCTCATTCCCTTCAAATTGTCCTCTCAGGAGCTACAATGATATAGTATAACTTCACACACACATCTCCCACTCCCAACACAATCAATTGGTCTAGAGTAAAGCTCGTGGCCCAAGCTGGGCTAATGACCTAGTTCCCTGTGGTTTTTGGAGTCAGGGCCCAGAGAGTTGAGGTGATCTATCTGCAGATGGCCAAGGTGGTAAACTGAAAAGCTCAGGAGATATCAGTGGTCATGTTTCTGTCATGTGAAGAAAGATAGTCTGCAGTGAGAGAGAATCAGGGGCTGGCTGGTAAGCTCAGTTGGTTAGAGTATAGTGTTATAACACCAAGGCTGAGGGTTCGCATCCCCATGCTGGCCAGCCACCAGAAAAAGAATGAGAGAGGGAGAGAGGGGAATGAGGCTGACACTTAGAGCAGAGAAGAGAGATGGAGAAAGCACCTTGTATTGTTACCACGTATTTGATTTTCTGGGCTAATTCAAATTGGGATTTCAACCCTTGTGGCCAAAATAATGTATATGTGTGATTTGCGCTAAAAGATATTGATAGGAAGAATCTGGCAAAACCTTTGGGCAACCCCTGACTAAGGTGCATAAAGACCACTCTAAGCATCTATCCAATCCCAAGTTCAAAAGACTTCAAAAGAAGCTGTAATTCTGTGAAAGTTCTCAAGGGCTCTATCTAAATACATAAACCTATAAAAACTAATTATACCTTATCTACTTATTGAAATAATATCAAAACTATATTAAAAATACCATAAACTTATTTTTTCTCCTAGTGGTAAATTATATTTTGTGTTCAAAAATCTTAATGTAGGGCTGGCCCGGTGGCGCACTGGATAGTGCGCCGCTTGGGAAGCGCGGCGGCGCTCCCGTCCGAGGGTTCGGATCCCACATACAGACCGGCTCCCGCTCACTGGCTGAGCGAGGCGGGGGAGCAACACCGAGGCTTGCGATCCCGTTGCCGGTCCCCGGTCCGGTACGGGGGCAACACTGAGGGTTGCGATCCGTTGCCGGACACGGAAAAAAGACAAAAGACAAAAAAAAAAAAAAAATCTTAATGTAAAGGGCCGACCCCATGGCGCACTAGGGAGAGTGCAGTGCTGGGAGCGTAGTGACACTCCCACCGCGGGTTCGGATCCTATATAGGGATGGCTGGTGTGCTCACTGGCTGAGCGCAGTGCGGGCAACACCACACCAAGGGTTGCAGTCCCCTTACCGGTCACGGAAAAGACAAAAAAAAAAAATCTTAATGTTAAAATGTTTGCAAGATATATCTGTCAAAAGACTTTTATCCAGAATATTTGAAGAACTCTTACAATTCAGTGATAAGACAACCCAATTTTTTAGATGGACAAAATATTTGAACAAACACTCCACAAAAGTAAATATACAAATGGCCAAAAAGCACAGGAAAAGATGCCCAACATCACTATTTCAATAGGTAGAGATGGAAAGGATCAGGGGTGACTAAATCACATCAAGGAAGATAAAACCACAGAAAAATACCACTTCATATATACCAGAATGGTTAAAATTAAAAAGACTGACAATATCAAGTATTGAAGAAGATGTATATATTGTTGGTGGGAATGCAAAATGATATAACTTGGAAAATGATTTGGCAATTTGTTGTAAAATTTATATTTAATTTTATATAAATTAAATATATCCCAGCAAATTCTAATCCTATATATTTCCTTAGAGAAATGGAAACATGACCACAAAAAGACTTGTTCCCATAAATGTTCATAGCAGCTTTATTCATAATAGTCCCAAACTAAAAAGAAACCATGCTAGTTATTAATTTATTATCTTTCAGGTTTGGATCCACACTTCTTTGCCCTGCTTTTTGATACCAGAGTCGGAACCTATAAACATATCTTCCCTACCAGCTGGTGCAGTATTAGGCTGTGTTAAATTGAGGGCCCCAGAGGGACACTACAAGATCATGTCAGCAGGAAGGCACTTCCCTTCTGGTTCTTCTCCTATATTTTCATACAATGCAGGTGCCCCTGCCTGGTAGCACTCATCTCCACAGATTTTACTGACAAGTTCCAGCCACAGTCTCAGATCTTGCCCTTTCCACCCTTAGTGTATTTGTCCATTTCTGTTGCTTATAACAAAATACTTGAAACTGGGGGATGTATAAAGAAAGAAAAAATTTTTTGCTTACAGTTTCTGAGGCTGGGAAGTCCAAAGTCCATCTGGTGGTGGCAACAGTGACCCAGCATGGTAAGACGGTGGAAGCAGAGAGAGCAGAGAGAGCAAAATAGAGAGAAAGACAGACTCTCCTCTTCTTTTAAAGCCCTCGAAACCACACTCCTGACCACCATTTTTAATCCATCCACTACTGCATGGTCCTACAATCCAATCACTTCTCCAAGGCCCCACCTTTCAATTATCATAATAGGATTTACCCCCCTTTTAACAGTCACAGTGGGGTCTAAGTTTCTAATATATGAAACTTGGGGGACACAATTCAAACTTCAATGAGTTTTGGGGGGACATAATTCAATCCACTACAGTCGGGTTGCTACTACAGAGAAGCTCCAAGTCACTCATATCATCTGGAAACCACAGGTCACCTGTGGGACAGCAAACTTGTCCTTTAGCAATTTTTTTCACCACTGACAAGTAGGCTCCGTGTTCCTATGGTAGTCATACTCTTCTCTAAAAAGTCTGAATCGGGCCGGCCTGTGGCTCACTCGGTAGAGTGCGGTGCTGATAACACCAAGGCCACGGGTTCGGATCCCATATAGGGATGGCCGGTTCACTCACTGGCTGAGCGTGGTGCTGACAACACCAAGCCGAGGGTTAAGATCCCCTTACCGGTCATCTTTAAAAAAAAAAAAAAAAAAAAAAGATAAAAAGTCTGAATCAAAGCCTTGTGAGGAACAAGGCATCCTCTCCTAGGTCCTTGTTCCTTCAGGATCCACTCTCCCTCACCCTACATGCTGCTTCTAGATTCCTTGGAGTCCTCTTTCTCCTTTTGCTAGCTAACAATTAAACTAAATTTTCCTGCTCAAATTACTGCTTTCTCTCTCCTGACTGATATATAATCCAAATGTCCATCACCAGACAAATGGAGACATAAATTGGTATACTCATACCGTGGAATACCACAAAGCAGTAAAGAGGAATGAACCAGTGATACATGCAGCAAGGTGGATGACTGTCTAAAATGTGCTGAACAAAAGATGCCAGACACAAAGGAGTCTATGATGTGCCATTATATAAAATTCTAGAATGGGCAGGAAGCAGACCATGGTTGCCTGGGGCCAGAGGTAGGGAATTGACTACAAAAGGGCACAAGGGAACTTTCTGGAGTGATGGGAAAATTTTGTATCTTGATTATGGTGATGACTTCACAGAAGCATTTGTCAAAACCCATTGAATTGCACTCTATAAATGAATACATTTTAATACATATAAATTATACCTCAAACTATTTACAAATGATTTATGTTCATTTTCAATTGTATCCTACATTTCAAAACTTGTACTCATTTTAGTTGACTGACAAGTACTGATTCAAATTTTTGTAAAAATCTTTTTCAATTTTTATTTTCTCAGCTAGCATGTTTTCAAGCAGTTTGATGTGCTGGTGAAGGGGACAGCCATACTGCCTGTGTTCAAATCTCACTTCTTCTTTTAGTACCTATAAGACAATTTGCTTAATGTTACTCTAATTTTCTTATTTGTAAAATGGGGATCAAAATAGGGCTATGGTGAAGTTCAAAACAGGTAATACATCTAAGAGTGCTCAGCACAGTGCCTGGTACACAGAAAGCATTCAATACATGTCAGGTATTCTTTCTGTGTGCCAGGTACTGAGCTAAATATTGTAACATATAATATCACATTATTCGACTTTTAGTAGAAGTTACAGGATCTCAAGATCAGTGCTTGGATATTATAAATATTTGAAATTCTTAATCAATACTCCAAGAGGTACAGTGCGTCTTGGGTAGCACCTCAGAAAACAGCAGGGCATAACCAAGTATAATCAGACAGGGCCAAGGGATATGCCAGAACCTCGTCCCAGACCCACTGAATGAGGTATGATAAATACTGGGGTGGGGTAGGGTAGGGGGTAGGGGGTGCTGAACCTGTGCTGGTGCTGAAAGCTGAGGCTGAGCGTGGCAGTCAAACTTGGCATCCAAGGTGAGCCATGATCTCTAGGTGGTGTCTGTGCAGAAGGGCCCATAAGATTCAGTTGTTGCAACAGGTGACAGAAAGGAGGATCCAGTACATGTGGCATTCAGAAGTCTGGGCAAGCAATCAGCCTGAGGAAGTTTATCAAGGAGTCACAGGGTCTCCAGTTGGAATAAGAAATCAAAAGGGTAGACTGGGATAAACTGTGTTCCCCCAAAAGATATGACCGAGTCCTAATCCCTGGTACCTGTGAGTGTGACCTTATTTGGAAACAGGGTCTTTGCAGAAGTAATTAAGTTAAGAATCTCAAGATGAGATCCTTTGGATTTAGAGTGGGCCCTAAATCCAATGACTGATGCCCTACTAAGAGAAAGGAAAAGGAAATTTGAGATATAGAGATACACAAAGGGGAAGATCATGTGAATACAGAAGCAGAGATTGGCATGACGTTGCCACAAGCCAAGGAGTGCCAAGAGTTGCCTGCAGACACCAGAAGCTGGGAGAGAATCATGAAATGGACTTTCCTTCAGCTCCTCCAGAAGGAACCAACTCTGCAAAAACCTTGATATTAGCTTTCTGGCCTCTAAAACTGTGAGAAAATAAATTTCTGTTCTTTAGGTTACCAAATTTGTGGTAATTTGTTTCTGTAGCCCTAGGAAACTAACACAGAGGGGAACCGGCAAGGGCCTAGTCTAAGAAAGGAAATGGAGACCTGGGTGGGTTACTGCTGTGAATTGAATGTGCCCCCAAACTCACTGAAGCTTGAATTGTGTCCCCCAAGTTTTATGTGTTAGAAACTTGGACCCCACTGTGACTGTTGGGAGGGTGGGAAATCCTATTAAGGCAATTGAAAAGTGGGGCTTTGAAGAGATGATTTGCTTGTATGACCATGCCATAATGAATGGATTAATAATGGTGGTCAGGGGCGTGGTTCTGAGGGCTTTAAAAGGAGAGCATGTGAGAGTCTCTCTCTCTCTGCTGTGAGACCTCTGCATTGCTATAAAGCCACAACCAAAGAAGGCCTTCACCAGATGTGTTCCCTGGACTTTGGACTTCCCAGCCTCTGAGAGTGTAAGCAATAAATTTCATTTCCTTACAAATTATTCAGTTCTGTGTATTTTGTTATAAGCTACAGAAGTGGACTAATACAGTTACCAAAGCTGGACCCAAGATACGTAGGACCCGGGGCTCATGCAGAGTGAAATTTCCATATGAGATAGGAGCTCAATTTTAACAACCTAGGCACAATGAGAAATTTTAAATAGAAAATGCAGGGACTGAACTTGGTATGAAGTCTATGTTTGAAATAGAAAAAGGGGCAGGTATAGGCCTGAAAATAAACATGAAGTAGTTCCATCTCTGGGAAGAAAAAGCCCTAAAAAGCCAGAACCCAACACAGTGTAGTGTTGGGTTTTAAAAAGTCAATGAACAACTTTATCTTTCTCTCCTAAGATTGGAACCAATTGAGAAATAAGGCACAGAACACCAGCAGATGGAGAACAAACTCTACTATTAAATTTGGACTCTACTACTGATAAAGCTGATGAGGGAAGAGAGCTCTAAATCTGTGGCCAAAACATTTGCTGCATTACTCCCATCCCTCCTACCTCCTCTTCCCCCAGGCCAGACCCTGGCACTGTGCACAGAAGGGGATATTTGAGTCTGCAGAGCATCTACATTTACTCCAGTATTGCTGTCCCATATGAGGCCCAGGTGGAAAAAAAAAATAGCTGAATCTCTGATGCTTGCAACCTTTAATCAGATTAGCTCCACCCAGTGAAGAAATGAAGACCATGAAGACTTTGCTACTCACCAGTCAGGAGAGGAATAAGCAAGGGGTGAAGCAGGGGCCAAGAGTGTTACTATAGGAGACGTCCCTCCAAATGGAAACATGAGGCAAGAGGAAAGGAAGTTCTTCCCTCAGTGGTGGTGGTTTTGTCAGAATCCATTCCCTTCTCCTTCACTGTGTAGTGTTCATGTTGTCCAGGTGGGATTGGGTTTATGCTTAGCTCTAGGGTGAAGCTTTGTGAACCCTATGTCCCTTGTAAGAGTTACTAATTCAGGGATGGACAACTATCCTAAACTGGTCTAATTAGTGTGAGGTTCAGGAATTTTGTTTGATAATTGGAGAAAGGAACATCCTCTTCTTACCTTGGATGTGAATAAGTCCTGAGAATTACTGGTAGCTTATAAGGAGACCCAGGCCAAGGATGAAGCCAACATACAAAATGCGGCAGAGCCAAGAGAATCACTGAAAAGCAGATTATATTATGAACTCTGAATCAAATCGTACAGGAAGCCTACCCAATACGTGGAATCTGTCAGTTAATGGTAGCCAATACATTCATTTTATTGTTTCAGCCAGTTTGAGTTATTTTCTTTAACTTGCAACTAAAAATATACTCCCAAAATAAGGGGATTGATCTCTAAAGTCTCTTACAGATTAAATATATATATATATATATATATATTTAAATCTAAAAGAAAAGAAATATATAATTCCAGATTCTGAACAAATTCTCAGAGCTATCTCTACTTAAGGATGTGACAATAATATGCTATTAGAGCTTCAGGCAACTAAGTTAGGCTCCTCTGGGAATCAGGGCCCATAAAATGAGGAAGAAATCTTAGCAGTATTCTGTAGAAGGAATTTTCCTGTGTTGGCTGGATTCCTTCCAAACCAAAATCAAGAATATAAGAATAGTGATTAAAATGCAGATTTTCTATCAAAATTTAGAATACTCATAGTCTCTGATTCATCAATTCTGCTTCTCAGAATCTCCCCACAGAAATACTCATGAAGGATATGTGTACACTGATGTTTCCTTAAACATTATTCATAATATTAAAAAAGTAGAGGCATTCTTATTTCTACCAATAGGAGATAGTTAAATAAATTCTGGTATATCTATATGGTACAATGCTAAGAATGAGATTGCATTGATGGAAAAAAGATGATCTATTATATGGTTGAATGGAAAGAAGCAAAATAGAAAAATATATAATATGATCCTAATTTTTGTGTTGAAAATAAACTATGAACATATACAAGGGTACTTCAAAAAGTTCTTGGAAAAATAGAACTGAAAGATAATATGAATCTTTCCACAAACTTTTTGCATTACCCCCATACTTGTGCATAAAAACATCTGAAAGCCTTCCACTTTTTTTTTTTTTGTATTGTTAAATATGTACAGGGCTAGCTTGTGGCTCACTTGGGTGCTGATGGCACCAAGGCTAGCTTGTGGCTCACTTGTGGTGCTGATGGCACCAAGGCCACGGGTTCAGGTCCCTGTATAGGGATGACCAGTTGGCTCGCTTGGGAGAGCGTGGTGCTGACAACACCAAGCCAAGGGTTAGGATCCCCTTACCGGTCATCTTTAAAAAAAAAATGTACAGCAGGCATCTATTGCTTTTCGTAATTCAAAACCTTTCTTTTTAAGTCTATGTGTGTTTTTGTGAGAAAAGATGACCAACATTGTGAATCATGGTTATTCTTATATAAAATAAATCAAAAATTATAATTATTATAATGACTTATTCTTGAGGATAATTTGAGTGACTATACATACATTCATATATGCATGCATACACATGCGTGAAAATTCATTTATTATTCAACAATCTTTATTGAATACCTACTATATGCCAGACAATGCTCTAGGGATATGTCAATGAATAGAAGTCCTGTAGACATACAGTGCAGCACGTATGTAGATACAAAATAGACTTAAGAATACAAATAACTATGAATATTGAAATGAAGAAAATATTATGTTTGTATATGTATAATTTTAAATCATTAAAAACATTTAACTTGGGCCAGCCTGGTGGCACACTGCTACAGTGCGCTGCTTGGGAGTGCGGCGGCGCTCCCGCCGAGGGTTCGGATCCCACATACAGACCAGTTCCCACTCACTGACTGAGCGAGGTGCGGGCGCAGCACCGAGGGTTGCGATACCGTTGCCGGTCCCGGTCCGGTCCGGGCGCGACACTTGGGGTTGCGATCCGTTGCCGGACACGAAAAAAGACAAAAAGGAAAAAAAAAAAACATTTAACTTGGGGCTGGCCAGTTAGCTCAGTTGGTTAGAGCGTAGTGTTGATAACACCAAGGTTCAAGATTCGATTCCTGTACCGGCCAGCTATCAAAAAAATTTTAAAAATTAATTTGTCTATTCAGTAATAAATTTGATTTCATGTTATAAATCTGTAATCTTTCTTCATTTCATCTAAATACCTTATGGCTGAAAACACTCCATTGGATAGCTGACTAAATAAAACTACTATATCAGTCTGATCTGGGTATATTTTGAATCCAGTATCTTTAGATCCTGCCCACATGCCAGAATTTCAACCTGAGTTCTCTGTTCCAGACTTCATATACAATTTGTAACACCTCTTTTAAATCACAGAAATCTCACTCATCTATTCTCTCACTCTAAATTCAGAGGCAATTGTAATTAGTTCCACACAGTTTAGTATTACGTTATTAATTATTTCAGGAGTATCAACTGTCTTAGTCTGTTCAAGCTGCTATAACAAAATACCATAAACTGGGTGGCTTATGAAAAAACAGAAATTTATTTCTCACAGCCTGGAGGCTGGGAAGTCCAAGATGTAGGTATTGGCAGATTAGGTGTCTGGCAGGAACCTATTTTCTGGTTCATTAGACCATAGCTTCTCCCATCTGTCTCTCTCTCTTTTATTTTTTCTGGAGTGTCTGTTGTAAGGGCACTGATTGTCTACATAAAGAGTCCACCCTCATGACCTAATCACCTCCTAAAGGTCTCATCTTCTACATATTATCACCTGGGGGGGTTAGTATTTCAACATATGGATGGGGGTGGGGACACAAACATTCAGACCATAGCATTAATCTTTTCTTCCCAACTTGCACAGCTGACAGCTTCTGGAGGTCAGGAACTGTTTCCTCTTTCCTCACATCCACCCATCACAGTTTATATTTTCAGAAAATTGACTAAATGCATCCCTCAGCTTCCACAACAAAGAGCATGCTCTAAACTAAAAATAGAACACAGATCCTCTGTGCTTTTCAGTCATAATCAATATGACTATTCATGAAGCAATTATTTTAAGCTTAGCAATTTAACCATAATCCCATCATTGAATTAGGCTTGAAATCTTAGAGAGAAATTTCAGGATGCTTATTTGTCTTAGGCAGCTTCTAAGCAACCATCATCCTCCAAGTTTATAGCCCCCTGTACAGGCATCATTTCTAGGGAGCAATTTTAGCTTACATAATAGTTTTCGGAAAACATTTTGGAAAGGATCTATTTCGTTTTGGGAAAACTATGGACTCATTCTCCGCCCTCTCTATTTTTCTCTCTTTCTTCCTTTCTCTTTAGAATTCTTCTCCTATGACTATTTCCTTTAACTTCAGACTCAAACAGTAATTAAAAGTGGCAAGAAAGATGCTGGGAAAAAAGCCAATTTAATTGTACTATCCCGAACAATTGTTTCTGACTTCCAGCTTGCCCATTGTGATTATTTTTGGAAGGAAAAAAAAATTAATATCAGACTCCTACAATCTTCAAACAAGTAAAAATTTTAATCTGGTGGGTGCCTATTTAAAGTAACAGAATCCAAGGCAACATAAGAGGCTTAATTTTGGATATGCATTTTATTAACTAAGAGTAAGAGAGAGCATTGTCTAGGAGCATGAATCACCCATTTTAGATTTATACTCCCATTGCTTCAAGGTTTGAGATGGAACAAATGACTTCATCTCCCTGTATTTAGCTTCTCTGCCCTTAAATTATAAGCAAACTCTATCACTTCACAAAGTTGTTGACTATACAGGCTTATAAAACATCAATCTCTTCAAGGAGATTGATTTGTAAATAAAAGACCCTACGCAAAAGTATAATCTCAATTTAAATTGGTATGCTATGTGTTGAAATTGGGGCAACAATAAATACACATACACACACATACACATATATGTATACATATATATATGTATATAGGCAGCTGGCGGTATGGGGATTTGAACCCTGGGGCAACCATATTTGAAATCTTATTCTCAAAGGTAGGTTATACTTCAAATCATACATTTTAATTTTTTTCTTGCATTGTAAATACTTGATCAAGATGATCAAAATACATTTCACACATCTTTGCCTGACCTCCTTAGTTTTAATAAATATCATTAAACATGTCTCTTTGTGGTTAAATTCTTATTATATATCATATAAAATAGATTACTAAGGAAAAAAATCACAAAAACAATAGTATTTTAGCCTTTAAAAATGAGAGGAGAAAATAATAGTAAACTCAGACATATATGTTTTAAAAATTTTTAATTATGAAGCACATAAAATCCAAGCTTGGAATACCGACTTAAACCTTTTTATAAATTTCCTTTCTATAGGGCCGGCCCGGTGGCACACTGGATAGTGCGCCGCTTGGGAAGCGCGGCGGCGCTCCCGCCCGAGGGTTCGGATCCCACATACAGACCGGTTCCCGCTCACTGGCTGAGCGAGGCGCGGGAGCGACACCGAGGGTTGCGATCCCATTGCCGGTCCCCGGTCCGGTACGGGGGCAACACTGAGGGTTGCGATCTGTTGCCGGACACGGAAAAAGACAAAAAAAAAAAAAATTTCCTTTCTATAAATCCATTAACATTATCTACAAACTGAATCTATTTTTTAATCATAATTACCAGTGAAAAAAGTTGAGAATATCATTGAAAGGGATGGCCTGGAGTCGCAAAGAATTACACTGAGAAACAGATTCTCAGCCAGAATGTATACTGGAGGGCTTCAGGTGAGCGGGTGGGCTGCCCTCTCAAAGCGCGAGCAGCCGCATGCAGAACTAGGCAGTGCCTTATATATCCTAGTAGGTTGAGCTGTCTCACTGTCATTGGACGAGAGGACCAAGCAAGAGTGTAAGCTGAGCTGGGACTTTGCTATAGGTGGGGAAAATTGCGCGCATGTGCGGGAAGGTGATGTGGCGGTGAGGGTGGGGGAGCTTTGTGGTTCTGGAAAACTTCCTGCAGCCCTTTGGGTGGTCTTCCTGTCCACCTGCTGCCATTTTAGACTGACATAGGTCATAACATAATTGGCTAACAATCACACTTAGGGAAAATATATAATTTATAACTAGAAAAAAAAAAAACCTTTCTTTTGACCAGTAAGGGGATCGCAACCCTCGGCATGGTGTGGTCTTCACCACGCTCAGCCAGTGAGTGCATCGACCATCCCTACATAGGATCGAACCCGTGGCCTCGGCGCTCTCAGCGCCACACTCTCCTGAGTGAGCCACGGGGCCGGCCCTATAACTAGAAATTTTTTAACATTGCGGAGCTACCTTTTCAACGTTGTTGGGTGAAAAGTGAGTCCTGGAGACCTGTTTAAAGCAACCTATACCTGGATTATAATAAAAAACTAAGGGCCGGCCTGGTGGCGCACTGTGCTAGTGCACCGCTTGGAAAGCGCAGCAGCGCTCCCGTCGAGGGTTCGGATCCCACATACAGACCGGTTCCTGCTCACTGGCTGAGCGAGGTGCGGGGGCAACACCGAGAGTTGCGATCCCGTTGCCGGTCCCGGACCGGTCCGGTACGGGGGCGACACTGAGGGTTGCAAACCGTTGCCGGACACGGTAAAAGACAAAAAATAAAAAAAATAAAAATAAAAAAATAAAAAACTAAGTTAACAACAGAATTTAAAATTTTTAACTTAAAAAAGTGTTACAGCAAATGGAATTCTTGCTAAGTTAACATCTGAATTTAGACACTAAAACGTCTGTCTCATACTTTAAAATGCTACCACTGGCTACAGGCAGGCAAGAGCTGCACAAAGGTAGCAATTAATGTGACAGCAGTTGAGTGCTGAGGCCAAATTAGGGGGAATTATTTACTCTCATTGCTATGATTGGACGTGTACAGGAGACACCCAGAAGTTACTATAAAGGAGGTTATGGTTAAATACACACTACTTTTTATATTCATCTTGACATGTACAATTTCAAAAAATCCTTTTAAGAAAAAAAACAACCCTGCAGCAAGTGAAATATAAAAAACAATTTACAATTTTGTATTCTGTATGTTTGTTTTTGAACAGCAGCCATCGGCTCTAAACATTGAATAAATATTGAACTCTTTTCTTAAACTTTTTCTTATGGAAATTTCCAAACATATACAAAACAGAAAGACCAGAATAATGAGCCCCATGTATCTATTACTCAGATTCAACATTTGTCAACACATGGCCAATCTATTTCATTTATAATTCCACTGTTCCCACCCCCTCCTCCACACTATTAAAAGCACAGATTAAAAGCAGCTGTTGGACATCATATCAGATCATTTCACCAGAAAATACTGTAGTATGTATATCTAGGTAATTAAGACTTTTTTCCAAAGCACATTCATAATGCCAGTGTCACACCTATGAAAAATGAACATCTTAATATCACCCAATATAGAGTCAATAATACTAAAAGTCTGTTATAGTCACATAGTTTAGATAATATTTAGCAGTAATACAAAATTTTTTCAGATTGAACTCTACAGGAATCTGAACTTTGAGTTTATTTCCATGTAACACTTGAATTGTTTTGTTGTGTTGAAATTCCATTAAAATGAATATATCTTACAAATCCCATTGCCATGTTTGATAGACCATTTGGTGGATTTTATGCTACTAGAAATGTAGCAAGTTGATTGTTTGCAGGACAAGTAACAGAAAAATTGAAATCCAGCTTCTCTGCTTTTGAAATTAACTTCTCTAAATCAGAATAGAAAGAGCAATATGTTGACACCTTACTTGCCAAAGCAATGGCTGATTTTCAACTGGTTTGCAGTGCTATCATGGCACTCGGTGTTAAAAGATGAATATTCTTCTGAAAAGGTTGGTAACTAGCTACCACCCTAGTACTCCCAAACCCAACCTCTCTCCCTCTCTTCCCCGGGCCCTTCTTGACTGCTCTGGGCTCTGACCAGCAACTCTGCTGGCCCCCAGTGGGCAGGTGCTGGGTGCCCATTTGATCTCTGTGGGTTTGCCTGCATGCCATACCACAGGCAAACTTCTGTGGCTACTCCTGGGAACTGCAGCCTCCACAGGGTACCTAACTGGTTATTAACATATTTTAAGTATCCCTTTTACCTAAATCCTTTTATTATTTTCTCTTGTTTGGAAGTTTAGGTGACTTTAATTAGAGCATTGGAATGCGCGTGGACCTCAGAGTCAGACATGGTTCAGATCAAGGCTCCATCTCCTGTGTTCTAGGCAAACATGAAATCCCAGTGTCTTCATGTGTACAATGGTGCCAATGATAATGATGTCCACCTCATAGGACTGGTGGGAGGATTAAATGAGGTAATCCTCCAATGTCCAAACATCTAGATTTCTCATACAGGTCTTTTGATTTTCTCTACCACACCTGCTCCTCACACAGATCTCCCCATTTCGTCTCACGGCACCACTATTCCCATTTGCTTAGGCCCCAAAGCAGAAGTCATTGTTGATTCTTTTCTTTCAAGAATGAATCTACCGGCTGGTTGTTTAGCACAGTTGGTTAGAGCATGGTGCTGATAACACCAAGGTCCAGGGTTAGATCCTTTTGCTGGCTAGCCACCCCCCAAAATATTAATTAATTGAAAAAAAAAAGAATGTTTTTAACCACTAAAACATCTAGCCTCCCAGCAATGGGGTCTGCATTCAAAAAGACGTTAAATCCAACCACTTTGTACCAACTCTGTTGCTATTACCCTAGGTTCAGCAATCCTCAAACATTTTGGTCTCAGGATCCCTTTATGCTCTTGGAAACTACTGTGGACTCCAAAGACTTTTAAGTGGGTTATGTTAATATTTATGGTCAATATTAGAAATTAAAATGGAGACAAATTTAAAATATTTACTTATTCATTTAAATAATGTCTATAACATGTTAACATAAATTATGTATACATATATATATATATTTTAAAAGATCTTATGGCTTTATTGCAATTGTAGATCAGGCAACACTTCATTCTATAATGTAGAACAAATGTTCCCTAAATTAAATAATTTTTGAAAAGTAGCCATATTTTTTAAAAAGTTAGAAGAGTGGTATAGTTTTCCTTTTTGCCAGTTAATGTCTGGCTTAATTTTAAAAAGTTGGACTTTCATATCTACTTCTGCATTCATAATCTACTGCAATATCACATGTCATATAGCCTGTGGAAAACTTTACTACACACTCATGAAAGAATGAGAATAAGAAAGGAAAATACTGTCTCAGTGTTATTACAAAAATAGTTTTGACCTTGCTTACCCACTGGTATGTCTTAGGGACCCCCTGAGGTCCACAGACCATACTTTTTAACTTAGTTTATAATTGAGATATAATTCACATATCATAAACTTTACCCTTTTAAGATATACAGTTTAGTGGTTTTTTTGATATTCACAAAATTGTGCAACAACCATCATTACCTAATTCTAGAACATTTTCATCACTCTATTACCAGTCATTACCTATTTCTCCTCTCATCAGTCCCTCGCAACTCCTGTCTACTTCCTGTTTCTATGGATTTGTCAATTCTGACACATTATATAACTTGAATTATACAATATGCTGTCTTTTCTGTCTGGCTTCTTTCACTTAACGTAATACTCGTATTTTCAAAGTTTATCCATGTTGTGGCATGAATCAGTACTTCATTTCTTTTTATGGCCAAATAATATTTCATTGTATGGATATGCCACATTTTATTTATCCATTCATAACTGATGGACATTTGAGTTGTTTCAATTTTTGGTTATTATCAATAATGTTGCTGTGTACATCAGTGTACAGGTTTTTGTGTAGATATATGTTTTCAGTTCTCATGGGTATATACCTAGGAGTAGAACTGAGGGTCATATGGCAACTCTATGCTTAACTTTTTGAGGAATTACCAAACTGATGAGACCACATTTGGAGAGCCGTTTCCCTAGTCTGAGCACTCTCACCTACTGTCCAGACTATTGCAAGAGTTGCCAACTAGTTTCCTGTATCCCACCCTTGGTTCTCTCACAGTTTTTATTCCACACTGCTCATAGAGTTATCTTTTTAAAAGCTCACATTAGAGCATATCACTTCCCTTTGTAAAGCCCCCCAATGGTTTCCTATTACACATAGAATAAAATCCAAACTCCACCATGATTCAGAGATGATCTAGTCCCTGCCTACCTCCTTACCACCCCACCTCTTATTCACTATGGCCCAGCCCCTGGCCT
Organism: Galeopterus variegatus; assembly: GCF_000696425.1. Classification (NCBI taxonomy): domain Eukaryota; kingdom Metazoa; phylum Chordata; class Mammalia; order Dermoptera; family Cynocephalidae; genus Galeopterus; species Galeopterus variegatus. Next base: position 548,666 of record NW_007726484.1, read on the forward strand.
TCTGCTTTTCAAACATGCCAAGCTTCTTCCTGTTCAGGTTCTTTTAACTTGTCCCTTCTGTCTGAAACATTCTCCCCCCTGATCTTTGTGTAGTTGGCTCCTTCTAATCATTCAGATCTCTATTAGAAAGTAACCTCCTTAGGGCCGGCCCGGTGGCGCACGGCTATAGTGAGCCACTTGCGAAGCGTGGCAGCGCTCCCGCCGAGGGTTCGGATCCCACATACAGACCGGTTCCCGCTCACTGGCTGAGCGAGGAGCGGGGGCAACACCGAGGGTTGCGATCCCGTTGCTGGTCCTGGTCCGGTACGGGGGCGACACTGAGGGTTGCGATCCGTTGCCGGACACGGAAAAAGACAAAAAGGAAAAAAAAAAAAGAAAGAAAGTAACCTCCTTAGAGGGGCCTGCCTAGACCTCTCAATCTAAAGCATTATTCCTGGGCTGGCTGGTTAGCTCAGCTGGTTAGAGCGTGGTGTTATAACACCAAAGCCAAGGATTCGGATCCTTCATACTGGCCAGCCACCAAAAAAAAAAAAAAAAGAAAGAAAAAAGAAATAATCATTCCCACCAGTGACTCTTTATCTGGGTATATTTTTTTCACAGTACTTGTATTATTTACTTATTTAATTGTTAATTTTCAGCATTATATCTAGTTCGTAGAACTTGCGCACAGTCGGGATTCAATAAATATTTTGGAATGAATATATTAATAAAAGGCAAGATCACCCAGTATTACAATTATCTCTTGCTTCAAAACAAACTATCACAAAATTTAGTGATTTAAAACAACCATTTATTTTAGCTGGGCTCCGTGGGGTGAGTTTTCTATTGGTCTTGCCAGTAGTCAAATGTGCAATCAACCAGCAGATTGACTGGGGACTGGGCTCAGCTGGGTCTGCACATCACTCTCCACATGGCCTCTGCATGTGGTTTGTACAGCAAGGCAGTTGGATTTCTAACATGGTAGTTTGGGTCTCCCAAGAGCAAACAGTAGAAGTTAGCAGTCCTTTCAAGTGTTAGGCCTGGAACTAAAAGGGCATCACTTCTGCTATATTCTGTTAATTAACAGAGCCACAAGTCCAGCCTGGATTCAAGGGACTGCACTGGGGCATGCATGCATACCAGGAGTGTGTCATGGGGTCCAAGAAGGGGAAAGTAACCAGTGAAATCAACAAGCACACTATGCAAAGGCTTAGTATATTTTACTTATTCCTATTATTACTATCTGGCAGCTGCAGAGGAAAGAAATTCTCTAACTGGCCTCGCTGTACTTCAAATGATAGCATCTTTCCTAATGTAGACTTGTATGAACTATAGCAAGAGAAAGCTTTTGAATTATTTTGGGTATAGGAATCTTTGCTGAAACTTGATCAAACAGCATACACCTAAATATGGAAATATTTTATTATATAGACTCTTTGTACCTATATTTGTTATAAAGAGATTTTATGCTCTTAACCAGGCAGCATAGTGTAATAGTTAAATACAGAACTCTGGAGCCTGACTGCCTGGGTATGAGACCTGGCTGGGCTGCCTACTAGCTGGTGATCTTGGTTCTGAACCTCCTCATGCTTCAGTCTCCTCATCTTTAAAATGTGAATGGTGATAATAGAACCTACGTTATGGATTACTGAAAGTTAAATTAATTAATATCTGTAAAGTACAGGATAATGCCACATAGTGACTGCTAGGAAAGCACTTATTAAATAAAACACCAATTTCAGGTGAAAAAATGCTGAAATGTTAATTCTAAGAACCTTGGTAACTGCATTTGTCAGCCAGTGTATAGCATCCCCTCCCTTTTTAAAACAACTTCCCAAAAGTCAATTGAAGTAAGTTAAATGAAATTATCAGGACATGATCTCAACCTTTCTCTCTTTCAGGGTTTCTTCACTTATTAACTATATAGCCTGGAAGCAGACAAGAGAGCATGCCTGGGATCCTAGGCAGGGAGCTGTGGGCTGCAGCCCCCTCAGCCCAGAAGCAGGCAAGAGAGCATGCCCAGGGTCCTAGGCAAGGAGCTGAGGGCAGTATCCCCTGCCCAGAAGCAGGCAAGAGAGCACACCAAAATCACCACTTCCATGCAGATAGCCCACCACAGCCACCACCACAGCCACAGCTGCTCCAGAGTAATAGAAGAATCAACTGCTGTACCAGATGACCGGACATCAGTGTAGAGATACTAGAAACATGAAAACCCAAGAAAATTCAACACCACCAAAAGAATGCAGTAATTCACAAATACCAAACATTATAGAGCAAGAAGCCCTTGAAAATACTGAGAAGAAATTCCAAGCAACGATCTTAAGGAAACTCACTGAGGTGTTGAGAAGACTCAGTTAGAGAACCTAATGAAATGAGAAAAAAAAAATACAAGATATGAAGGAGGAAATTTACAAAGAGATTAATATCTTAAAAAAGAATGTAGCAGAACTCATGGAACTGAAAGATACACTCAATGAAATAAAAAACACAACTGATAGCTTAAGCAGCAGGCTAGAACAAGCAGATGAAAGGATTTCTGATCTTGAAGATAGTCTTTTTGAAACAACCAAGATGGACCAAAAAAAGATAAAAGAATTTTTAAAAATTAAGAAAATCTAAGAGAGCTAGCAGACAATCTTAAGCACACAAACATTCAAGTAATGGGTGTTCCTGAAAGGGAGGAGAAAGAAAAAGGCATGGAAAACCTATTCGATGAAATAATAATGGAAAACTTCTCAGGTAGAGGGAGAGACATGGAACTTCAGATCCAGGAGTCTCAAAGTTCCCCAAACAGATTAAACCCAAAAAGATTCTCTCCAAGACACATTATAGTCAAACTGACAAAGCTCAAAGACAAAGAGAGAATTTTAAAAGAAGCAAGAGAAAAGCATCAAGTCATCTATAAGGGAGCCCTTACCAGACTAACAGCAGACTTCCCAACAGAAACTCTATAGGCCAGAAAAAATGGGATGATATATTCAAAATACTAAAACAAAAAAACTGCCAGACAAGAATATTCTACCCAGTAAGGCTATCCTTTAGAAATGAGGGGGAAATAATGTATTTTCCAGACAAATAAAAACTGAGAATTCATCACTGTAAGACCAGCCTTGCACGAAATCCTCAAGGAAGTCCTGCATCTGGAATCTGAAAAATGGTAATCACTGCCATGAAAACACAAGAACAAAACCCACTGGTACAACAAAAATGCAAATGAGAAAGAGAAAAAAACTAAATCTTACCACTATAAAAAGCCATAGTGACAATATAATAATGCCCCTACTTTATTTTTAATTTTAGTAATTTTGTTTTTCTTTTCTCTTGGTCAGTCTAGATAAGGGTTTGCAAATTTCATTGATTTTTTTAAAGAATCAACTTTTGGTTTTGTCAATCTTCTCCATTGTTTTTTAATTCCCTGTTTCATATATTTCTGTTGTAATCTTTGTTATTTCCTACTTATATTTGCTTTTGGTTTAGTTTGCTCAACTTTTTCTATTTTCTTAAGGTAGAAGTTTACATTACTGAGTTGAGATTGTTTTTGTTTTTAATATAGGTGTTTACAAGTATATGTTTTCCTCTAAGCATTATGCATGAATCCTGCATCCTATAAATTTTTATATGTTGTGCTTTGATCTTCATCTCAAAGTACTCTCTAATTTCCCTGTGATTTTTCTTTTTACCCATTGTATGTTTCAGAGAGTATTGTTTAATTTCTACACATTTGTGAATTTTCTAAATTTCCTTCTGTTATTGTGGTCAGAAAACATATTTTCTAAGACTTTAGTCTTTTTTTGAAAAAAAGAAAAATTTAAACAAACAAACAAAAAATTCATGGAGGGCCGGCCCGGTGGCGCACTGCTACAGTGCGCTGCTTGGGAAGCGCAGCGGCGCTCCCGCCGAGGGTTCGGATCCCACATACAGACCGGCCGCTCACTGGCTGAGCGAGGAGCGGGGGCAACACCGAGGGTTGCGATCCCGTTGCCGGTCCCGGTCCGGTCCGGGCGCAACACTGAGGGTTGCGATCCGTTGCTGGTCACGAAAAAAGACAAAAAGACAAAAAAAAAAAAAATTCATGGAAAGATTATTTTTCCATGAACTTTTTGAAGCGCCCTTGTGTTTATATTGTTTTATTGATTTTTTATGCAATTTATGTTGCTAAACTTAAGTATTTAATTTCTGTTCTTGATTTATTTTTACTAAGCGGACTTGTTGATTTGCTTAGAAATTAATTTGCCTTTGAAAAGTTTATTCATCTTCTTCTGTTGAAATTATTTTGATATTTGCGTGCTTTGGGGAGACTTTAGGGGGCTGTTTCAATTAATTGCAGGGATTATAAAACAAAATATGTTAATTTTTTTTTGTCTTTTTCGTGACCGGTAAGGGGATTGCAACCCTTGGTGTGGTGTCACCCACATTGCACTCAGCCAGTGAGCGCACCGGCCATTCCTATATAGGATCCGAACCTGCGGCGGGAGCGTCGCTGCGCTCCCAGCACCGCACTCTCCCGGAGGGTGCCGTGGGCTCGGTCCCCAAATATGTTAATTTTAATAAGTTCTACATCTCCAGGTTTTGTGAAAATTTGAAGCCCTACTTTCAACAGAGTATTTTGTTATTCATCTATTATTCAGTCTATGTTTTTGTTATTTGAATAAATAAATGTGGATATCTTGAAAAAAACTATATAAACACAATTAGTGGTCATGCCAACTAATCAGATATGGTTGTTTTTTTAAAATTTGTTTCTGCAATTATTAATCAGGCTTTCTTAAGACTTCGACCTTTGTGTACTTTCACCTCCCTTAATAACTCTTCAGAAGAGCCCTTGAAAAAAATGCAGTAATGACTAGAGAGTTTTAAGGTAGTGTTAGAAAGCAGCGCCTTTTCAGGGCCGGCCCATGGCTCACTCGGGAGAGTGCGGTGCTGATAACACCAAGGCCCTGGGTTCGGATCCTATATAGGGATGGCTGGTTAGCTCACTGGCTGAGCGTGGTGCTGACAACACCAAGTCAAGGGTTGAGATCCCCTTACCGGTCACCTTTAAAAAAAAAAAAAAAGAAAAAAGAAAGCAGTGCCTTTTCAAAGGTTGGGTTTAATGGTGAAGAGTTGGAGTTCACCCACAGCTATGAATGTCATAATCCCAGGAAGACTGGTTAAATTCAGGGCTCTAGGAATTTCGCTTGCAGTTTGGTTAGCATAGACTATTCTAGAGTTCACAACCTCTTTACTTACAGAATAATTGTGTCCCAAGGCAAACCGAAGGCTGCAAAGAGGGGAACCAGAAGTAATCTCATTTTTGTCAGAGTATTCTAGGATAAATTCACCAGCCAAACTGCCACTGACAATTTTAGAAATCCTGGATAGGATGAATTCATTGTGATAAGGGTTAAAATATCACCTTATGTTTATGTGTCATAGCAGCTTTTTAAAGTGTTTTTCAATCTTATATCACAAACAGTCTTAGGAACATAGCAAGACTAATATAGTAAGTATTGCTTCCATGATAATCAGCATTCCAAAGATGAGGGATCAAAACAAGAGATTAATTATGAATAAGAATATCTGACCTGGAAGTCTGTCCAAATATGAGTGAATTATAGGGAGGTCTGTGGTCCCTCTGCCTTCCCTGCACTTTTTAAGTACATGTACCTGCCAAGTACTGAGCACCAACAATTAAAACTTTAATTCTCTCCTTTTCTTCTAATTTTCTTTCTTTTTTTTTTTTTTTGGCGAAGCTGTAACAATAAAGGGGAAATGTAAGGCATGGTAATCTTACCACCTCAATGCAATTATCTTTATTTCTACCTATTTCCCTCCAGACTGTCTAGAAGCTTTTTTTTTTTTTTTTTTTTTTTTTTAAAAAGATGACTGGTAAGGGGATCTCAACCCTTGGCTTGGTGTTGTCAGCACCACGCTCAGCCAGTGAGCGAACCGGCCATCCCTATATAGGATCCGAACCCGTGGCCTTGGTGTTATCAGCACCGCACTCTCCCGAGTGAGCCACGGGCCGGCCCGTGCCTAGAAGCTTTTACATAATTATCATCATAGGACATGTGCTTCTTAATTTTACTTTTTCTCCTTTTGTAGCAACATTCATTCATGTTGTTTCATAATCCTCTTAATTATTATGGCTTCATACTCCTGTTAGCTGGTGTGTGTGATCTTAGCCATTTATCTATCAGTAGACATACAGGCTGTTTCTTTCTTTTTTTTTTGAGTTGAGATGAACTTCTCTGTTCTTATACCTTTCTTGTAATTATTTCCACTTGATAAATTTCTAAGAATAAGATTAGTTTGTGGCAGGTTGTATGTTCTAAAAATGGCCATAACAGTATCTCCTGATCCCATTGCTCGTCTGCAATGTGACCTTGACATTCCTTGAACCTTGGCAGGCTCTGCAACTGCTTTGACCAGTAAAATACAGTGATAGCGACATTGTGCCTGTTTCAGATGTAGCTCTTAATTGGCCTGGTGACATATACTTCCTGATTCTAGGAAGTGCAACTATTCTGAGGCTACCACGCCATGAGAAGTCCAACCTACATGAAGAGACCCTTGTCAGCTGGTGGGAGCCGTAGAAGCCCAGGAACACTGAGGCACCCACATGAGAGGAAGTGTGTGCTCCAGACGCCACCTCGCACATAAAGCCAAGCAGACAAACTCTCTGGCAGAGCCCTTCCCAAATTCCTTACCCACAAAACCACATGCAAAATAAACGGTTTTACTAAGCCACTAAGTTTTTCGGTAGTTATCTGGTAATAGGTATTTGAAAGATGGGTCAAAAGAAAATTTCTTTTCCCAAACGCTGGAAGAAGAGTTTTTAACAGCATTGTACCAGTTTACATAATTTGCAGTGCCCTTAAAGAGTCTCTGCTTTTCAGATGCAATCATTAGAAGATTCTTGTTCTCTGTACTGTTTCTGAATTTCTTCATTTAAGGTGGATCAATCATCCAACCCTTCTGAGGGGATTTTACTTTTGCTTCCCTTTGGAGAAGGTAACTACTCACTTTGGAAGTCTTCCACTGATTTTCTTATCCTCACCTTCTCTAGTTTCCTTCCTTCTTCCTTCTGGTTTCCCCCACTTTCTGCTCATCTTTAAACAAAAATCATATTTACCATTTATCTACTTTGAAATTAAACACATGAAGCTCTTTGAAGTCACTTGAAGAAAGAAACCAAGAGGCGGAAGCGTGTGTATTTATATCTGTGCGGCACATGAAAGATAATAAATGCTTGAATCACAAATCCTTTCAAAAAACTTTTTGAGCACCTATTATGTGTTAAGCATAGTGATTCTCTCAGGTAGGACTCTGAATATACAGTGCGAGAAAACTATCTCAAATTGGGTTAACACAAATGGGAATTTTTGGTTTGTGGAATTGAAGACGGTTTCAGAAGAGGCCTGACTCGGGGTTCAAACAATGTCGAGGAGAAACCGATTTCTGTTTCTTGGCTGACTTTGCTATCCTCTGTGCACTGGTTTCCTTCTCAGGCTCTTGAGTAGTCAGTCAAAGCAGCAGCTCCAGCCTCACAGCCTCTCAGGCTCAAGTTCAGTGAGGGGCAGAGAGAGATTCTTCCAGGGAGCTGCAGCACAAGACCTGGGACTCAGGAGGGGACTGTCTTGGGTCTGGTGCCCATTTCTGAACTAGTCACAGTGGCCATGGGGATAAAAATGTGCTGACTGGCTAAGGCTGGGCCACGTGTCCTGTCCCTGGAGTTGAGTCAGCTTTATCTGGAGTACAGGGACTCAAAGAGGAGAAGGGGAGGTCTCCCAGGAGCAAAACAGGAGCACTCTGTCCAAGCTGTAGTTGCAAATCAGCATGTCCCAGCCATCTGCTTCCTCCTCCCATTCATGAATTCTCTGCAGACGTTAATGAGTTAACAAGTTTACCAACTTGTTTGACTAAATACTCTGCCCACAACCACTCTCCTCTATGAGTCTTGTCTTTATATTTACGGTGCACATTGCTTTGGATTTCTTTTAGTGCACTGGATGCAAGGACATTTCTATTTTATTTTATTTTTTATTTAATTACTGTTTAGATAGAAAATTATTTTCTCAACATACAAACCAAGGAAAACATCACAAATTGAACTTAAAGTCAATTGATAAGGAACAAATTTAAGACACAACGTTTAACATCCTTAATGCATAAAGAACTCTTAAAAATGAATTAGAAAAATCTTTAACAAACATTGGGTGAAGGACATGAACAGACAAGTCACACACCCAAAGAAATACAAGTGGCTAATAAAGACATTCTAAGATGTTCATAGAAATGGAAATTAAAATGGAAAAATGACATTTTTTTATTTCTCAAACTGAAACAATATGATACTGTATAATACTGGTGAAACAATGTCCAAATCTTCTAGTATAAGTATGAATTGGTAAAACTTTTTTGAAGAACTGATTGGATTCGTAGATAGAAAGAACAGTTCTAAATGTTTTGTGGCTTCTCTTTGAGGTGCCATGAAATACCTTGCTCTACTCGGAGAAGCAGTTTCCAGGAGAAGGAAGGAGATCAACAGATGAAAGTTACTTCTTTTCTTCCACCTCTATGAAAATGCATAATTAGAACCTTCCAAGATGTAAAGAAAAAAGTCTAGATTTAGATTTCCAAATGTGGAGTAACAAGTATTTTACAAAATGAGGGAGTTGGGTTAGACAGCTCACTAAAGTTCCTTTTGGTTATAGGATTCTATGATTCACATCCTTTGTTTTAGAATGGCAGCTTTTGGTTTGTTTTTAGTAAGGGGAGAGAGGGCCCTGGCTCCTGCAGAGGCGGGCAGGGAAGAGAGGAGGCTCTCCAGGAAAGAGGAAGGGGGTGGGGTGGGCGCGAGCAGGGGAGGGCCCGCAGGCACTGCAAGACCAGCTTCACCATTTCCCAGTTTTCCTCGTCAAGGCGGCTGCTCTTCACCCCCCACTTGGATTTTGAGCATTTTCACAAATCCTCAGAATTAGTTCCAATCATCATCTTGTACTTGACAGCTTGATTCCCTTGGCTCTTGAAAGGGAAGGTAAATCAAAGCTTGCCTGCCCAGGGCCTGGCAGGAACATTTAATACAGAGGCTGGCTTCCAGGAAATGGAGCAAGTTGTAGCAATGACCAGATTGCCCAGCTTTATTGCAGAATGGATTAGCAGCCCTTGAGCTAAGTCAGTGCAGCACAAAAGGCTATAAAAGGAGAAGGAATAACGAGAGGGGAGATGTTACAGGTGCAAACTGGTGTAGAAAATTCTGCACCACAAGTGAGCCATTTGGACTCTTCCAAGAGAGGCCAAGCAAGCAGCACAGGAAAACATTCAGACGTCCAGGGGAGGCAGGGAGGATCCTGCAGTGGAAGTCTGTCCGTGAGCAGCATGTCAATGCTGAGCTAAAGGCAGGGACTCTGGAGAAAGACCGCCTTGGGCCCTCAGTGCGCTGCGGAACAGTACGGGTTGAACAACATGCAGTTTCAGCATTTGTGCTGATGTGCTTCATTTTAAGTTTTATTTCTCAGTGATCCACTTGTAGGTCAGAGAGAAACACCGAGAGCCACACAAGCTCTGGTACCAAGCAAGTACGTTCCAAACGTTCCAGCTCACCAAGAGAGTCACAAATAAACAAAGCCCATCCCAGCCTCCTCTGCCATACGGACCTGCCCCTCTGTGTAAGGATCCAGAAATTTCTCAGGTCAGATGTCATATTAAAACCTATGTTAAATCCTTCATCTGAAATACAATTTGAGAAATAGGAAATGTGTATAATTTACAACATGACAAAGTTGAATTTTTTTTTTTTTCCTTTTTGCCTTTTTTCGTGACCAGCAACGGATCGCAACCCTCAGTGTTGTGCCCGTACCAGACCGGGACCGGCAACGGGATCGCAACCCTCGGTGTTGCGCCTGCACCTCGCTCAGCCAGTGAGCGGCCGGTCTGTATGTGGGATCCGAACCCTCGGCGGGAGCGTCGCCTAAAACATTAAAACTCAGAAATAGAGTAAATGGTAAAAGTCCTCCATCTGAACCTGAACCCGGGCTGTTGCAAAGCTTTCCTGTGGTCATAAGCACAACAGGAGCACAATGAACGTGCTGCTAGCTTGAAGCTACAAACGTAGCCAGTCTACACATTTACTTGTCAAATTTATTTATCAATGAAACTGCAAGATTCATGTAACTGTCTTAGTTACATGAGTAACTTGTCGGGTGGGTAAAATAAGATTCAGGGGAATTTTACGGCACTCACTGTCTTACCACATTCCTGACCCACGCTGGGTTCTCCAAATGCTGTTCCTGTTTATCAAGAGTGTAAAAGTAAATTTGTCCTTAGATCTAATTTTATCCCCGAATCTTGGTTTCATCTGTGTAATGAAGATAAACCTAAGCCTCTTCTTTCAGGGAATGGTGAGGATTAAGTCGGAGGACACATAAGTGAAAGATTTTGTAAACTGGAAGGTGCTCTGAGTCACCATCTCTGACTCGCACCCCGTGCATTCCTCTCTGGGCTAATTCACCTGAGTGAATTAGCTCTTAGCGTCACTTATTAAGAAACAATGTAAGGAAAGTGCTCAGACATGATTAGTGCTTTCTAAAGAATATCCAAATAGCATGAATCTACCTCCGTAACCTCTTGTTGTGAATATCTGGTTGACATATCATAATGAAAAAATGCTACTCTTTTTTTTTTTTTTTTTACCAATATAATAAGTGCATTTCGTCCTGGGGAGTATGGAGCAATGGGATAAAAGCTGTATTATGTGCCTGGCACATAGTAGGCATTCAAATATCTGTTCAAAGAATAAAAGGGAAACATCCATCTCAGTCCAGTTCTAGTAAATGTTGAGACATTTAAATTTATTGCACTTTCCATAAGCAACAATTTTTCTGATCTTAAGATGGAGAAAATGTCTACCATCTTCTCAGCCTCTCAGAGATGTCATGAGATATCAAAGATAATATTTTTATATACATATTTTCCATGAAGGTCCACAAAGGTAAAGTGAGTTATCAACACCAGTGTGTCACCCAGGGCAGTCTGGTAATGGGAGGTGACAGCCCTCAGGTCTGGAGTTAAGCAGGAGCACCAAAGCTGGGTAGGCAGTCTGTCAAGACAGGGAAATGTTTGTGAGAAGTACAGGAAGGAAAAACTAGAGATCCTATTGCAGAAGCAGCACTCAGAGTTTGGGAGGTCTTGCAAAGTAAATGGGAACTAATTGATACTGGGAAACGGATAAAAGGCAAAGGACTCTTCGAAGGTCAGTGATGCAGGCAGGAACCTGGCAATCAGTGACAGTGAGGTCGCAAGCAGCAATCACTGCTAGTCTTAGTGCAGGAGTTAGTTGCCCTTGCCTTGGTTTACTGGATCTATGCCAAATTCCTTTCCAGCTTTTCTTCAGAAGGTTTTTCTGAGAAGCTGAAGGTAAACATTAACATTCTCACCAGCCAGGACAGAAGCAGTTTGGAGAGAAGCGTCTCGATCTAACTAGGTGGTGTTTGTCGTTGCTGCCGTGTTATAGGTGTGTATTTGTGGCCCCATCTGCTGCTGACAGTGAGTCATTCTTGCAAGTAAAAAATCAATAGTATGTGTTTATATGTATGGTATACCTTATACAAATGAGTGGCGTTTCAAGGAATAATAAGTTGGGGGAGAAAAATAAATCCTTAAATTGTCAATTTCCATGTGTAATTCTGTGTAATGCTGTTAATCTTGCCAGGAAATCCAAACGTTACATTATTCAGATACTATCTACTAATGTTCACTGATTTTTTTTTTCTTTTAGTGTTGGTATATGCGCTTCAGTACTTTGTAAATACTTCTCAATTTAATATTTTTAAATTATTAAACAACTTTATTTCAGTATCCATAATAGTGATTAAAGAACAGGAAATTTTTTTACAGCATTTTAAGAAGAATTCATGGTTTCTGGAATTCCTGAGAATTTCTGGGGATTCTGATTTCTCATTCCAGCATTGCAAAGATTGATATCTCCCAGGAATTTGGAGACATTGCACTAGTTTAATGCTCTCTGTTGTGCTGGGGATATTAAGGTTTTGCAGCTGTGCAGAAATGTAACTCTACAAGTGGCTGTAGGTCGTAATTATAAAATGGGCTGAAGTCTAGAGGTAGGAGTGGCGGGGTGAGGGAGATTCACATGTTTTCTTCCATTTATGAAGGGTGCTCTATAATCAGACTATTCTTCCAGGTTAAGGAATATTCCAGGACATCTCATATAAATTGAAATGCTTATGTAGGTTAAAATGATTCTGATAATGTCACAAGGATATGAAAGTCTTATTTCATTTCTTCCTGTTAATAGGAATTTTACAGAATCTAAGAAGGTAGAATTGAAATGGAAAGATGAAATTAACATTTACAGAAAGTCTCTTTGTTAGAAATCATGACTAATGACTGTAGCAGAGACAATTCTATGTATTCACCAAACTGTTTCATTTTAGAGTGCAGGGGATGACTACATTTCCCAGCAGCCCTCGCCATGAAACACCTCTCACGATCTCTCAGGCTGGCTCTCTCTCCATCTGCATGGCTGGAAGTGAAGGTTCCAAGATGGCAGACACACAGCATGGAAGGAGCCCCGATCCCTGAGTGTGCTGCTTAGAGAAGAGCTACACTGGTGACCCTCTGACCAGGAACATCAGCATGAACGAGAAACAAACCTTTATAGTGTTGAGCCACTGAGAGTTTAGGGTTTGTGTGTTACCCCAGCATAGTCTATCCTATCCTAATACCGTGTGTGATCTTCCTTGCTCTGCACTGGAGTGGGGATCATGTCAACCTGGGGAAGAACATCATGTGGGATATACACTAAGGTGTGGAGAGTGACTGTAGAATAAGGAACGTTCATACTGTGGTGTACATGGGACACTACAGGAAGTGTATCCCCGACACTTGGAAATAATGTACTCACTGGGAAATCAACTAATAAAAGCCCACATTTAATAGATTCAGCTAACGCCGAAATCAAAGGTACAGATACCCGTACCGGCTAGCTACAAAACAAACAAACAAACAAATAAATAAATAAACTTGGTTCTGCTGCCATCTGTTGAAACAACCTGTGACCCAAGAGCTCCTTCCATCAAACCATGTGCCACCGTCACTACTCCTGTGCCCTATTTGCTCACTATGATTGAATAAATAGCAGTGTATTGTGCTTTGCACAACAATCTCTTGGAACTGTGGCAGCAGAAGACCCAATCAGGGTTGCCCAGCCACAGTTGATTTTTGGACCATGGCAAGAAGGACCAGACCCTGGAATGTGAGGCCCCCACTGGATTTCTGCTTCCCAGGAAGATCTTCTTTAGTAGCATCTAGCTTACCAGCCAAAATTTCTCATTGCAGCCCAGGTTGTCCTTTCAATGGTTTTAAGTCACTTAGGCCATTAATAAAGCAGATTGCCAGCAAGAGGAGGCACGCTGAAAGGGAAAAGCAAACTGCTTGAGAGCGTAAGTCTCCTGCAGTCATGAGGTAGCACCACTCTGTGTCTTAATGGGGAACACTCATGGACACTGAGTGGGGCAGGATGGCCACCATTCTCTTGACCGAGAGTTTAGTTCAGTCTGGAATCTGACCCCTGTCTTGATATAAACAGCACTTACACAGATAAATGTAAGTGCAACAGTTTATCTAATTTAAAGACATAAAAATCTAAGATCGGATTCATACTTAGATTTGGCATTTCAGGCTTCAAAGAGATAAGATCATCTGCTTGAGCAGATAAAAGCTACCGGGGCCATGTCAAAACTGGAATAATTCTGGAGGCTCTTGAGAGAATGGAGAAGTGAGTCAATTAACCCCAAGACTGCATTAAAGGCATTTGTACAAGGTATGTTAGTGATACAGCAAAAACCTAATTACATCCTGAATCTCCCGCAGTGTCTAGGTTACAAATACTAATTTTTAAAAGTCCCAACTGAATGAACACATTAAACAGTGGGTTGCTTTTTTCTTCTCAAACCACATTGAAAAGGGAGCTGGCTCAGTGGGTTAGAGCGTGGTGCTGATAATGCCAAGGTCCGGGGGTAGGTCTCTGAACTGGCCCGCCACCAAAACACAGCAACAAAAACACCCCACACTGAAAACTCCCCTCATTTACAGGTCTATAGACAGGCAGCTGTGAGCTGATGGTGCCACCCGGTGGCCATCATGGGAGCCACCTGGCCCAGCGTGCTTCCTCACTACCTTGTACAGCATTTCTGAAAATCAGAAGTGAAAAAGTTGGATTTATATAGTATGTATGAATTTACAGGTTATGGGGGCTTCCATTCTCAGAGAACTAAAATGGATAATCAAATTCTTAATTTTTTTTTCACAATCTTCAAATATATATTTCTAATAGTTGGCACATGTTCTCTAATTTTCTTCTTTTCCTTCACAGTTAACCAGTGAACATTCGGCTGAGACTTAGGATGTGTTCCTCTGAGAGTCATCTCTGTCCCACTGTGTTCTATTTATATTATCTCCATATTATCTTAGTTTTTAAAAATTTCTCTCATTTTAAAAAATTAAAATAAGGGAAAATAGAATAAAATATTAGATCATATGGACAAGCAGTGGCAGACAAAGATGGCATGCTGTACTGACGACTGGCAGGAACTTTCACAAGGATTCAAGTCCACATTTGCTGGCTACCAATGTTTACTCTGTGCAGGTTTGAAAAGTGCAATGGTTGATAGTATGAAAGTCCAGGACTGCTTAGAATATTTTATGTTTCCTTTGTAGACCTCTATCCTGTCCATATTTCTTAAAGCTGTGTTAATTCCATTCTAAACAGGTTTTTTCTCCCACATATACACACATCCTTTTAAGGAAAATAAATCTTCCTTTTGTCATCTTCTGTCTCTTTTAATTACACGTACAGGTGCAGAAACACTTCTCATAATGGTTGAAAAGAAAAAAAAAACACGTAAGTCCTGGAGTGAAATAAGAGTTCGTAAAAAAAAACAAAAAACAAAACCCAGAGTATCAATTTCTAAAAGCTTCCAAGTATCCAGATGTTTCTTTTCTTCTCATCACAAATTTCCATATTCCTCTTCATCCTTTAAAAATCTACCCTGCTTTTCTTCGAGGCCAACTTTCAAGATATATAAAAAGCTACTGATTATGTTTTTATCATTGCACCATCTTATTTTCTGTTATTACCATAGAATGATCTTAAGTTTGTTTTTAAACTGCAAACATGCAAGTCTTAGGAGGTAACATGGCTTAAAGAGCTTTTGTTTGAGGGCTTGGGAACTAAGCATCATCTATTACAATGTTTCTGTGTAAAGATATACTCCGACCCATGTGGGCTGGCCGGTTAGGTTAGTTGGTTAGAGCATTGTGCTGATAACCCCAAGGTAAAGGGTTTGGATCCCTGTACTGGCCGGCTGCCCCCCAAAAAAGATATACTCCAACTCCTGAAATAACAACAGATGAGGAGGACTTCCTGTGCTAAGTTTATAAAAGTTCTAGCTGATTTGACTCATGCAGGTGTATAATATTTGTTGGTAGTTTAAATAATAATAATAATAACAGCTATTATTAGTAGTATTTATTGAATATTTTCTATGTTCCAGGACTTACTTTAAGAAGTTTATATGCATTGATTCATTTAATCCTCTCCACAGCCCTATGAAGTAGGTACTTTCTATTATTTTATTTTACAGACAAGGACCTGGAAGCACAGAGAGGTTAAGTTACCTAATCAAGCTCACAGAGCTAGTAAGTGGTAGAACAGTTTGACTTATAGCCACTGTGGTCTGCTCTTTTACAGAATTTATTTTGTAACATAAGGCATAATTTTAAACTACTGAGATTCATATTAAACTCCTTGAAGGTAAGAACCAAATCTTACTCATTTTTGTTTTTCCCACAGTGTCTACCCTTAGCAGATCCTCAATAAAGAGTATTTGACAGCTGAGCTGGTTGGAGATACTTCTTTCTAATCGTAATTATTATGAAACATAGACAAGGTTTCTATGTTCTTAATATGCCCCTAAAGGGCATGCCTTAGCAAATGTAAAAAATGTCAGAGCCATAAATGTTGATTTAATCAAAAGAATTGAAGGGTGGCTTGGAGCACTGGAATAGGTGCTGTCCCTTTAGCCTACAGGGCTGGCTGGGAGGGAATCCACCCATGCAGCCTGTAGCAGTACCTGGCCAGGTCAAGGATCACCTTATACCTGAGGCACCTTTCTTCTGGTCCCACCCATTCACCAGCAGCCTTTACACATCAGTTCTAAAGGCTTGGGTTCTACCCACCTATCGCTACAAAATGTGATGGGGCCAGGGACACTGGGTGTGCTGTGAACTCTTTTTGAAGTAGCCTGTATTAGTTAGGGTTCTTCAGAGAAACAGAATCAATAGGATGCATGTATGCGTGCGTGCGTGCGTGCGTGCGTGCGTGCGTGTGTGTGTGTGTGTGTGGAGAGAGAGAGAGAGAGAGAGAGAGAAAGTTTTACTGTAAGGAACTGGCTCACAGAACTTTGGAAGCTGGCAATTCCCAAGGTCTGCAGGGTGAGTTAGCACTCAGGGAGCCCAGGAGAGCCCATGATGTGGTTCCAGTCTGAAGGCCTGGAGGCTGGAGACCTAGGAAGAGTCAGTGTTTTAGTTTGAGTCTGAAGGCAGGAAAAAAGCTGATGTCCCAGTTCAAAGGCAGTTGCTGCATGAGGAATGCTGTCACTCAAGGAAAGGTCAGCCTATTCAGGCCTTCAGCTGATTAGATGAGGCCCACCCACACGAGGGAAGGCAATCTGCTAGACTCAGTTTACCCTATTCAAATGTTAACCTCATCCAGAAACACCCTCACAGAAACACCCAGAAGTATGTTTGACCATGTATCTGGGCATCCTGTGGCCCAATCATGTTAACACACAAAATTAACCATCACAGTCTAACAACAAAAGAAGTGGAGCAAAATGTTTGGGTTTTCCGTTTCTTGGAGTCTTTTGCTATGGGATAAAACAGGAGCATGTGCTGGGAAAGACTCATTTGGCCACTGTCTCCAATGTATGCTGTTCAGCTAATTTCTTCCCAGCACTGCTACTAATGTTCAATGCATTATTTGTTGAAGCCAGAAGAGATCCAAGCATAAAAAAGAGAGCAATTTAGATAAGTAGAGACTGTTAGGAAAGAGAATGTTAGGATAAGAGAGTCCAAGGTACATAATATGGAAAGAAGTCTTTAGAGCTGTAAGAACCTGGGCAGAAATCCATGTTCTGTCACTTACAGACCTGTGTGAATTTAGACCAGTTACTTAAGCTGTTTGCCCTCAGTTTCCATACACGCTATTAAAACTGGGCATAATAATTTCTACTTCACAAGGTTGTTACAAGAATTAAGTGAAATGATGTGAATGAAAAGCCAGATGTAAGGGCCGGCCCGTGGCTCACTTGGGAGAGTGTGGTGCTGACAACACCAAGTCAAGGGTTAAAATCCCTTTACCGGTCACCTTTTTTTTTTTAAAAAAAAAAGGCAGATGTAGAGTTGCACTTGATAAATATTGCTGTACTTTCCCTGAACTCCCTTCCTGTTCTTCTGGTGTATGAGAAAACAGTTAGGTAGAAACAGGCTGGAGTCCAAGAGGGGAATATAGGCTAAGCTTTCCTGGACTGCATTTTTACACAGATAAAGATTTTTGTGATACTAAATGTAAGCATCATTTTGTATCTTTTAGGTAACAGTGATATTTTTCTCTGATGTTCTTTTAGCTCCCGAGGATCACTGTGGGCTGAGGGTGTTGGAAACAGGCTCTGTGAAATGCTGTCTTGTCCCCCTCTCAGAAGCATGCAGGCTTAAGAGGAAGAATTCTAGAGACCTTCAGATGTTGTTGTAGAGGAAATTCACATGCTCGATGAGAATTAGCATGGATGACAAAGTTTCTTTTCCATTCTAACAGTTTGTGATTCTAAAGAAAAGTTGAAGGATGCAGCATTTTCCCCCCTGAGCATCAGTTTTCTCTTCTGTACAGGTTGCTGTGTAGATTAAATGAAATACTTTATATAAAGGACATCAAATATGGTACA
>NW_007726484.1:566989-594194 GCF_000696425.1 Galeopterus variegatus
AATTAGCATGGATGACAAAGTTTCTTTTCCATTCTAACAGTTTGTGATTCTAAAGAAAAGTTGAAGGATACAGCATTTTCCCCCCTGAGCATCAGTTTTCTCTTCTGTACAGGTTGCTGTGTAGATTAAATGAAATACTTTATATAAAGGACATCAAATATGGTACACAGGTGGTATGAGGTTGTTAGTATATCATCACTATTAAGAGCTAATCATAAACTTGGACATCTAAATCTGTCTGAGGACGCAGGGAAAGTTGGTGAGGATAACTTATAATCTTTCCATCTTTTTATAATGTATAATTATAGTACAGGGTAGCTTGAGCTTGGTGATGAGAAAGCTTTTCTTACACCCTGCCAACACTTCTTACTCTGTATACTTTATTTTCAAAGGCCATTAACATGTTGACAGTTACTGAACTGCTGTTTTCATTCTGTTCCTCCTCTGATCACATACCGACCATGACTCCCAATTAAAATTCCTAGTGGAATCCAAGCTCCCCGACCTGGCAGTGGTGGCCGTCCCCAGCTGGCCTCGTCCTGGCCTTCGCATTCCAGCTCCCAAGAGCTGGCTCCTGGGAATGCTCCTCTCCAGCCAGACGGGCTCTTTATTCTCTCCACAATGAACCTGTAACATCTTGCCTTTGACTCTGCACTTTAAATATCTTTCCTCTTTCTCATTACTGAGTCTAAAACCTTAAAGGCTAATGGCATATAGTATGGTGTTTAAGTGTACAGCTCTGGAACCAGACAGCCTGGGTGTGGCATCCCAGTGTCACTGTTCATGATTTATGAGACCTCAAGCAAGTTACTTAACCTCACTGTGTCTCCATTTCTTTACTTTTAAAAGAGAAGTCATAATAGTACCTACATTCTAGACTTATTTTGAACCTTAAAAGAGATGATCTATCTATCTATCTATCTATGGAAATCAGAACAACATCTAGGGGTAGTGTGTGTCTAATTAATGTTAGGGGTTGTGGTTAAGGTCTCCTTCTTGGGCCTGAGCCTTTTCTGACCACTCAGTTTCGCAATAATGACTCCTTTTTCTAAACTCATAGATTGTCTCTGCTACCTCTTTGCCACATATTCACTCCACAGGTATTTTTTGAATGCCTATTAAGTGCCACACAATGTTCTCAGTGCTATAAACACAGTATCTGCCCTCACGGAGCTTCTATTCTGGTGCGGGGAGACAAAGTGGAAAATTAAATAAGTGAAACATACGGTATGCCAGATGGCAATAAATGCAATGGGGGCAACTGAGGCAGGGGATTGGGAATGCAGGGGTGGTCACGGCCACAATGTTCTCAGTGCTATAAACACAGTATCTGCCCTCACGGAGCTTCTATTCTGGTGCGGAGAGACAAAGTGGAAAATTAAATAAGTGAAACATACGGTATGCCAGATGGCAATAAATGCAATGGGGGCAACTGAGGCAGGGGATTGGGAATGTAGGGGTGGTCACGGTAGTGTTGTTGTTTTATGTAGCATGGTCAGGGAGGCTCCCTAACAAGATGGCCAGTGAGCAGGGAGCTGAAGGAAGCGAGGGAGAGCCGTGGGCATCTGGGGGAAGGGGCAAGAAGAGCAAAAGCTTACTTGGCTGGAGGGAGGAGCAGCCGAGGCCAGGGTGGCTCAGTGCTCACGAGAGCAAGGAGCAGAGTGTGGGCCTGTGATCAGGGGCACGGGGGCCATCTGAGGACTTGGGCTTTCAGAGAAAAAAGAATATGTGCATCTCTGTCTTTTCCCCTGCTCTGGGTATCGTCCATCGACGAACTCCTCTCTAACCTGTATCTTAACTTCTCCCTCTCTGTTGTTTTTCACTTTTCCTCCATGTAAAACAAATTTAAGTGTCTCCCACTGAAATAATTCTGTCCTTCTGCTTTGTATTCCTCGCTCAGTGATCGCACTATTCCTCACCTGCCATCTCCATGGTAATCTCTCTACTTCCTCACCTCCCTGTGCCGGAATGGCTACCCCGACAGGGCTCTGCTGAAACCACCCTGGCCGAGGTCATCAGCAGACACTTTAAAACACTTACCTTCTTGGCCTCTCTACAGCCTTTGAACTGTTAACTCTCCTTTCCCTTAGTTTCTAGGACACCACTCTTTCCCGATGGCCACCTTGCTGTCCTTCCTTTCCAGCCTTGTATCAGTTAGGACGGGCTTGGCTCCTCGGTGACACCGTCAAGGATTCAGACTCTTTCTCTCTGACACGGTTCAGTGAGACCTTCCCCGATGTTCACAAGGTGGTGCTGAAACCCCTGGTAGGTAATCTTTGGACTTACCAGGACAGTGTCCCGTTCATTTCATGCCATTTTTACCAGTGAAGCCTTCCCTGACCACTCTATATAAAATAGTATTATACCTCAATCCATTTCCCTCTAGTCCCCGACTCTGGTTTTTTCTTTGGAATTATCGATAGCTGACATATGTCTTTATTTCTTTATTATTTGTCTCCTGTTGCTATAAAGTAGGCTCTGTGAGGGAAAGGATTTTGTTCTCTGCTGGATCCCCACAGGCCTGGCACCTGGTCGGCAATCTGTCAGTGTTTGCAGAAGGAACAAATGAATCTCCTTTGCCAGAATTGGGTCACATGTCCACCTTTAGTCACATCACTAGCAAAGGGGGAAGAGATCACCAGGATAAGCTTGGACTAGACACAATTTACCCTCCAAGATAAGTATATTGCTGCCCAACATTTTTTTTTATAGTTTAATGTATTTTAACAGCAAACTTACAGGAATAGCACAGAAGACAGACAACATTAAAAACATGTACTTGTATGTAGGACAGTTCAGCTAGAAAAGTACAGTGAGTGCATGGAATCTACTGTATGATAAAAATGCTACAAGCATCATTTAGTTGCTGTCAATAAGAAATTTATTTGTTTTTAAAAAATCCAAAATGTTGGCCTTGTCCAGAATAATTAAACAGGTTTATTTATAGTTCTCATAAAGTTGAATTGCTGAAACTTGTTCACTGCAACATTTTGACTTGCATTAATGCTTTACGTCCCCGCATTTATATTAAAAATTCACACATGAATGAAAATGGGAAAACTGCCAATACCTGATTTCTGTACCCTGTTTTTCCACTTGCAAGCATATACTTAGGTACCTTTGACCCCATGGGGGAAAAAAAAATCTCATGTTCGGAACTACCAATAATAGGAAGAAGAGAAATTTTTTTTTGAGATGAAATGTTTCCCATTATAGTGGATTCTTAAACATGTTCTCCACCTATGCGGTGTACTAGTGGATGTCTTGACATAATTGTTACATGTTTGGCAAGGATGGCACACAGGTTGCTCTCTTCAAAAAGGCCAGCAAGATAGGCCTCACTTGCCTCCCGCAAAGCACCGATAGCTGCGCTCTGGAAGGGGAGTTTGAGAATCAGAAGTTCTGTGGACTTCCAGCAATGTCTGATTTCAAGGAAGCGGGTGCCACAGCCCCAGGCCTGTGACGATGAGGTGTCTTCACCCCTCCAGTAGAGGGCGCACTCTCGCAAGTGGATTTTGTAGCCAGCTGTTTCCTGGGTGCCTTGTCACTGGCCGATTTGGGGACAGTCTGCTTTGTTGCAGCCATGGTATAGAGACCTCCTTACTTACACCCCTTCTCCTTTGCCTGGAGCTTGACCAGCTGGTGGGCGGTACTGGCGTTAGACAGGGACAGTGGCGCAGTGGTGGCTGCGAAAACCCTGCCCAACATTTAAAAAGGGACAACGGCTATTGGGTGAGCAGCCAATAGTGCCACACAACTTTGGCCAGTTTTTCATTTCTCTACCTTTTCATTCAGTGTTAGTATTCCTCAGGATCCTTCCTTAGCATTTTTCTCTTTATACTACACGTGTTCTTCGTGGGTGATTCCATTCTCTTCCTAGCTATCACTTATAGTCTGATGCTGCCCAAATGTGCATCTCTAGCTCACATCTCTCTCAGACCCCAGACCAGTGTTAGGGTGACCAGCTGCCCTGGTTCGGCTGGGACTCTACTGGTTTTAAGAATGAAAGTCCCATGTCCCAGGAAACTCCGCAATCCTGGGCAAACCAGGATGGTTGGTCACCCTACAGATTTATTTATTTATTTATTCTTTCCCCTTCCCATCCCCTCCACCCTACAGATTTTATACACAACATCCAACCTGGAATTCCTGAACTCCAGAACTATATCCGTCTGTCTCTAGAACGTCCCACAATCCTAGAGTTCCATAGTTACCTCAAACTCGATATGAACTCACATCAAACCTATACCTTCCACCCAAAATATATTATTTTTCTTGTATTTCTGTAACTAGGGGAATATTACCACTATCCACAGTTTTTCAAATCAGAAAGCTGAATGTTATCAAAGCAAAAAGCCTACATTCTCTATAAACTTCTTGGATTTAGCCAAAATCGGAGAAGGCTCATTGGAGTGTGTTGCTCAGGTAGAAAAAGAGCCGAGTGCCACATTTCTGAGTATTGTGTCTCAGTGTCTCTTGACTCTGTTTCTTCTCTCCATTCCTGCTGTAATCTCAATTAAGATTGTATTTCTGCTTGTGGATTATGCAACTGTCTCTTGCCTGTTCTTCTTGTACAAGCAAGACCTTACCGTTTCACAATCCATTCTGCATACTTTCTAAATCTTATCTTAGATCTTAATGCATAAAATCTTCAATGGCTCCTTTTCATGATATGAGTCCTATCTACCTGTTTCTCTTCTTTTTCAACAATTTTCTCTGTTGCCGTCTTGATCCAGCCATACTGAACTACTTCGGTTCTTGGCACACGACTTGTACTCTCACACGCCACCTTTTCTTATCCTGATCACTTTGACTTGAAGGTCCCCTTTCCCATTCTGGCCTTGTGAACTACTGGCCATCTGTCATGTTGCACAGTGGTTATGAATGTCAATGGTCATGAATATGGGTGGTTATTACTTGTTATGACTGGTTATGACTGCTCAGCTCAACCACTTCAGAGCTGTGTCCCCTTTGGCAAATCACTGAACTTCCCCAAAGCTCAGTTTCCTCATCTGTAAAATGGGGATAATATTTGTACCCACTATATAGGGTCATAGAGAAGATTAAATGAGCCAGTGATCTCTTTAAAATGTTAGTTATTATTAGTATCAATAAGTAGTTTGACTTTTCCTCCCTTGAAAACCTTTACTAACCCTCTCCTTCCTTGGCCCTGAGTTTGGATTAAGACCTCTGAGTGACTGCACCACCTTATGCTTAGTTCTAGTATCAATAAAACTATAATATGATGTTCTTCTTACTAATCTTCTTCATGAAATGATAAGTTTCCTGAGAACCTTGATTTATCAATTATTGACTCCTAGGTATTACCTTGTGGCCTGGACACAATAGGAACTCCCCTTTGCTCAGTTTATCTTTCTTGTCATTTCCCTAAAGATAAGAACAGTGTTCCATACTTCTTTGCATCCTCCATAGGCCCTTGATACATCATCCTTCCCCATGCATGGCTTTATCCATATCTATTGTCCATTTTACTTGATGGGAAATACGTTCCCTGACAGCTCCTAGGAGTTGGCCTCTTTCCTGGTTCCAAGTCCAAATTTAGTCAGCGACCTCTCCTAGGCCATCTGAATCAGGGAGGCAAGGTCACATAATGTAGACAAGTTGGTAGGATCCCAAGCCTCTAGATCAGATCAGGCCCCGCTGTGGCCTGAGGGAGGGGTAGCTACCAGAGAAGTGGATAGTGAGCGGAGGGGGCAGCCTCTAGGGGCCGCATCACTGCTTATAATGCCTTGCATGAATATTATCTCTGGACTGGCAAATTTCCCATGCAGAAGGATTCTGTATAGCTGTGGCCTGAGGGAGGGGTAGCTACCAGAGAAGTGGATAGTGAGCGGAGGGGGCAGCCTCAAGGGGCCGCATCACTGCTTATAATGCCTTGCATGAATATTATCTCTGGACTGGCAAATTTCCCATGCAGAAGGATTCTGTATAATTTATGTAGATTTTCTGCCCTCAAGTAGGAAGAGCATAGCTCCCCATTCCTTAAATGGGGGCTGTGTGTAGTGACTTTCTTCCAAAGAGTACAGAATAAAAAGGGAGAAAAAAAGAAACTTTATAGTGAAGAAATCTGACAAACGCTACCTTACCTGGGTGGTCAAGGTCAACATCAGCAGTCATAGTCATGTTGATAGCATGTACCCTTGATACGATGGGATGCAAATAACACTTCACTTCTGTGATCTTCCCTAAAACCCCTAACTTCAGTCTTATCTTGAGAAAAACTTCAGACGAATTCTAATAGAGTTCATCCTACAAAAGACAGTTGCACCATCCACATCCTACCAGTACTCCTTAAAACTGTCAAGGTCATCAAAAACAAGGAAAATCTAGAGAAACTGCCACAGATAAGAGGAGGCTAAGGAGACAACAACTAAATGTAAAGTGGTATTCTGGAACAGAAAAAGAACATTAGATAAAAACTAAGGAAATCTGAATAAAATAGGGACTTTAGTTAATAATAATATGTCCATATTGGTTCATTAATTATAATGAATACACCACACTAATAATAAAATATTAATAGTAGGGTGCTGTGCCATGGCTATTGTCTGGAATTCTGTTGACATCGCCAATTGTAGTGCTCTTCCTGTTTGTGACACCAACTGTCTAGCTCCACGACCACGCCAGTTGTCAGACTCTTTTACCTGCTGGTAATCCTGCACCGACTGGGCTGATTGTTGAGCTAGGGCTGGGTCTGGAGCTCCCAGACCCCTCAAACCCATTCACAGACTGGGTCACAAACCCTTCATATGCCAGGTTGGGTCACCAGACCCCACACACACCAGGCTGGGTCACCAGACCCCTTCATGCAGGTCTATGAGCTAGGTAACCAGCCAAAAGGTCCTTGAAGCCACAGCTTGGAAAGCATGGCTGCACCAGGTGGATGCCTGAGGCAGATGCCTGCCCACCTGCTTCACTAAAACTCTCTCTCTCTCTCTCTCAAGAACACAAGAATGGCAACAAAACTAAAAAGATACATTGGCACGCATGCACACTAACTCCACACACACACACACACACAATTTGCTTACAAAGGATGTGCTAAAACCACACCCAACTGGACCCGAGGTGAGGGCCCTGACTAAACTATTCTATTTTCCTGACGTGGGGAAACTGGTTGCAGTATATATGGGTAGGTACCATTTTAATTTTTCTGTAAGTCCAATACTGTTATTAAAAAATAGTCTATTTAAAAAATGAAGAACATAGAAATGTATTTTTTTATTTGTAATGCTTCCTTTTTAATCTGATTTAAAAGCCTACTGCATAAAGCAATAATTACAAATCTATGTTGATGGGCAAACTATGTATAAAGATGTAATATATATGGCATTAATAGCACAAAGGAAGGGGAAGTAATAGAATATAGAAGCAAAACTTTTGTATACTATTGCAATTAAGTTGATATTAATCTGAACTAAACTGTTATAGATTAAGATGTTAATTGTAACCCTCAGGGCAACCACTAAGAAAATAACTCAAAAATAATGCTGAAAGAAACAACAAGGGCTGGCTGGTTATCTCAGCTGGTTAGAGTGCAGTGTTATAATATCAAGGTCAAGGGATAGAATTCCTGTATCAGCCAGCCAACAAAAACAAACAAAAAGAAACAAGGGAATTAAAATGGTACACCAGAAAATATGTATTTAACACAAAAGAAGGTAGTAACTTCCCAGCCTCTGAGACTGTCAGCAATAAATATTATTTCTCTACAAACTACCCAGTTTCAGGTATTTCTGTTATAAGCAACAGAAATGGACTAATACAGAGATTGAATTAGAGATTTAAAAAAACCCTGTATGTGCTAATCCTTTACAAAGTTTTCCAAAAAATAGAAGGGGAGGAAACATTTCCAAACTCATTATATGAGGCAAAGCCAGACAGAGACACTACAAAAAAAAGGAAATCACAGACCAATACTCTTTATAAACATAGATTAAAAAATCTTAAACAAAATACTAGCAAACTGACCAAAATGGAAATGCTAAAACTTTAGTCCATTTGTGTTGCTATAACAGAAATACCTGAGATTGGGTAATTTATAAGGAAAAGAGGTTTATTTGGCTTATGATTCTGCAACAGCTGCATCTGGCATGGGCCTCAGGCTGCTTCTACTCGTGGTAGAAAGTGGCAGGCAGCCTGCGGGTACAAGCAGATCACATGGCGAGAGGAAGCAAGAGAGAGAGAGAGGAGGTGCCAGGGTCCTATAAACAACAAGCTCTCACGGGAACTAATAGAGGGAGAACTCACTCATTACTCCCCCCTCCCCCAGGGAGAGCATTAATCCATTCATGACGGATCCCCCTCATGACTCAATGAGTTTCCAACACTACCACATTGGGGATCAAATTTCCACATGAGTTTTGGAGGGGACAACACATCCAAACTCCATCAGAAACAATAGGTACAAATCTTTGTGATCTTGGATTATGTAATGGTTTTTAAGATATGACACCAAAAGCACAAGCAATCAAGGAAAAAACAGATAAATTGGACTTTATTAAACTTAATAGCTTTTGTGCTTCAAAAGACACTGTGAAGAAAGAGAAAACATAACCCACAGAATGGGAGAAAATATTTGCAAATAATACACCTAATAAAAGTCTAGTATTCAGAATGTACAAAGAACCCTTGCAACTCAATACTAAAAAGACAGACACTGTGAAGAAAGAGAAAACATAACCCACAGAATGGGAGAAAATATTTGCAAATAATAAACCTAATAAAAGTCTAGTATTCAGAATGTACAAAGAACCCTTGCAACTCAATACTAAAAAGAAAAATAATCATATTAAAAAGTTGGCAAGGGATTTGAATAAACATTTCTCCAAAGAAGATACACAAATGGTTAATAAATACATGAAAAGATGTTCAACATCTTTAGTCAACAGTGAAATACAAATCGAAACCACAATGAGATAACATTTCACATTCACTAGGATGGCTAGAATAAAAAAGACAGACAATAATAGATATTCAAAGATGTGGAGAAATTAGAACTCTCCGAAATTGCTGTTTAAAATATGAAATGGTGTGGCCCACTTTGGAAAACAGCCTGACAATTCTTCAAAACTTTGAACATAGACTTACCATATGACCCAGCACTTCCATTCCTAGGTGTAAACCTAAGAAAATTGAAAACATATGTCCACACAAAAACTTGTACATTAATATTCATAGCAACATTATTCATAATATCTAAAAAAAATGGAAACAATCCAAATGTTCATCAGTGATGAATGGATAAGTGAAAAGTGGTATATCCAAATAATGGAATATTATTCAGCCACAAAAAAGAATAAAGTACTGATTCATGCTGCATCATAAATTAACAAGAAAAAATGAAGTTAAGTGAAAGAGTTAGTCACAAAATACTACATATTGTATGATTCTATTTATAAGAAATGTTTGGAATAGGCAAGTCCACGGAGACAGAATGTAGATTAGCGGTCGCCAAGGGCTAGTGGGAGGGAATGAAGTGTACAGGTTTTGTGGGGGGTGATAAAATGTTCTGGAATTAGATAGTGGAAATAGTTGCACAACTTTGCCAATATTCTAAAACCCATTGAATCATACACATTAAAAGATGAATTTTATGGTATATGAATTATATCTCAATCAATCAATAAATAAAAAGATGAAAAGTGTAATGCTTTAGAAAGTTATGGTGCTGAGTTTCTTTAATGCACAGCCAGGCTCTCCAACAGGTCCAATCATCAAGGGCAAAACTAACTCCTGCGTATTGGCATCAGGTTTGGAGTTAACTCCAGTCTCAAGTATCCAATTCTGGGAAAATACTTTGGAAAAGATCAAATGATTCTCTCCACCCAGGTGACCCTTGGTGGCACCGTGATGGTTGTTTGGTCTGCCCTGAGATGCTGAAATGCAGCCTCTCAAAAATATTACATGCTATGACCCACCTTGGAAAGAAACATTTTAAATTTATCTTTCTGAAATTTTCCATTTCTCTGAACACCAGCTGGGTGTTCAACAGTTCAATTTTATTCTGACGCTAACTACTTGGAGTTAGCATCAGACACCACAGGTTTAAGGGCTCAGTCCAACAAGTGCCTGCCACAAATACCAGGTCCCCAGGACACCAACACTTCTGTCTGACTTAGTTACAAATTTTATTTACCACAATCCTCTCCTAAGGTTCAATAATTTGTTAGGATGACTCACAGAAATCAAGAAAGGACTTTGCTAACTATTACCAATTTATTATAAAGGTTATAACTCAGGAACAACCAAATGAAAGAGATGCATAGGGCAAGGATTGGGGGATGGGGGAGCCACTGAGCTTCCACTCTCTCTCCAGGTGCGCCATCCTCCCAGCACCTTGACGTGCTGAGAACCCAGAAGCTCTCTGAACGTCATCATTTAGGGGATTTATAGACATTCCATTGGGTAGCCATTGGTGATTAAACTCAATCTCTAACCCCTCTCCCCTCCCTGGATGTCCAGGCTGAATGTTCCAACCATCTAATCACACAGTTGGTTCATCTGGCAACCAGCCCCATCCTGAAGATATCCAGGGGTCCACCAAGAGTCACCTCATTAACATAAATTCAGGTACAGTTGAAAGGGACTTGTTATGAGCAACAAAAGATTCTCCTATCACTCCTATCACTTAAATTCCAAGGGTTTTAGAAACTGTTGCAGGAACAGAGGACAAAGACCAGTTATGTATTTTTTTATTATACCATGTAGTCTTTGACAATGGATTCTTTATAGCAAAGGGATGGTAATAGTCAAAAGATACTGGCACATTACTAGAGTCCCATTCAGTCACTAATAATTAATCTAGTCCATTATCCCTATCATATGAAAATGCCTCCCAGGGCAAGTTCAACCTGATGTTGTCAGGTTCCAAAAGCAGAAGTGGTCTCAGCAATATATGGCTTCACCGTTTCAGACATCTGATATTGAGCGAGCAGACAATGTTATCTCTTCCTCTGAGCCTCTTTAAGGTGTTAATGTGATATTAGATTTCCTTTATTACAAAGCCCACTTATTCGTTTCTTTACTCTCAGCTACTATTTCTCCTTCTCTCCATTTATACCAAGCTTTTTCCACGTTTTGAAGGGATATTAGTTCTAGATTGCAGGCAGCAATGCCAATGCAGCAAGTACTTCCCCTCAGTCCACTGCCATACATGTAGGGTAGAGTTGTGTGGACACAAAGTTAGTGGGCTACTTCCACCACAAGGCGATATAGCTGCATTCACTGTTAACCTCAATTTTGTCAGATGGCGTGAAGACTCAACCTGCACCAGGGACGAAGACCATAAATATTATGCCACAGTCTTTAATATGCATTTGAGGGGAATCTTTCATAAGATTTCTAAGGATGTCCCTGAGACATGATCCATCAGTCCAAACCACACTCCTGGGTAAACGTCAAAGACGAAACACTGATATGAGCCAAAACCTTTATACCCTTTTAAATCTCTACAAATAGATTTAATTAATTTTCTTCTTTGTAGGGTTATAAATATATTCTTACTACTCTGTCTCTGTTTTCTGGTTGGGTAGACTTCTCTTGTTGTAACAACTGCCCTGATAGTAGCAAAGAAACTCAAGTTTTTATATTTCCAATTTGGGGAAAACTCACCTCATTTGTCTAGTGATAGAGGCACCCAGCTCACTGAAACAGTAACTAAGAAACTCTTTAAGCCTCTGTCACCCATAACCTTTGCTGTCCTTACCATTGGGAGTCCCTAGAGAAAATAAAATGAATAAATGGTAACTTATGAAACTAACAGTTTAGTTGCTGCAACTGAAGGCTTTGCCCTTAGGTCTCATGGCCATTAGGGTCACTCTGGCAAGAAATCGTAGAGGATCTCCATATGAGCTGTGTCTGAATATCTCATGTGTCTATGGATCTCATCCTCATTTTTTTTTGGCAGCTGGCAGGTACAGGGATCTGAACCCTTGACCTTGGTGTCACCCCTATTCTTGACTGTGCTCTTTTATAGCCCATGATAGCTGCTATGGTCTGAATGTTTGTCCCCTTCACAGCTCATGTTGAAATTTAATTGCCATTGTAACAGCATTAAGAGGTGGGTTTTTAAAGAGGTGGTTAAGCTATGAGGGCTCCACTTTCATGGGTGGGATTGGTGCCTTTATAAAAGGGTGAATTTGGACCCCTCTTACTCTCTCTAGGCCTCTCTTGCCCTTCTGCTTTCCACCATGGGTTGACCCAGCAAGAGGACCTCACCAGATGCCAGCCCCTCGATCTTGGACTTCCCAGTCTCCAGAACTGTGAGCCAATAAAATCTCTGTTCACTGTAAATTACCCCATCTGTGGTATGCTGTTACAGCCATGTGAAATGGACTAAGACAATGACAAAAAGGTTATGGAGGGTTAATGCAGAATATCCAACTTTATAATCAACATGTCTAGGCAGCTTTTCCCAAAAGATAAGCCACAGGATCTCCTGCATGACCTTCATCCCAGAGAAATGGCTTATTGGAAACGATACCATTGTAAGACCGTTCTTGAATGTTGTTGGTAAGAACTTTATCAGAAACACAAAGCATCATAAAAGAGACGTTTTCCCAGGAACCTGAGACTATGCAGCAGGTGGCTAAACATGAACAGCTTCCACCCAATGAAAGAAAGTGAAACACTGGGTATTGATCACACTTTATTAAAGGAAGAAAATCTGCCGAGCTGCACTCAAAATGGAGGGCAGCACCAGGCCTGGGGGTGGGAGAGCTTATATGGACTGTAGGGCGCCAAGGGCTGGCCGAAGCAGTCAAGGAGGGGCACTGCGAGAGAGGGGCATTGCACCCATGTGGAAACAGAAAGAGTTTCTATTTCACAGAAGTCACAAGGCTTCTCATAAAGGGAAGCGGGGGAGGGGTTAGGGGCCATTTTGTACTTGGCCTTGCCTAAAATGGCGCTGGTTATGTTCGAGATCTATCATTCCTGCCTTTTAAGTATAGGGAGGTTGGCCTTGTCTCCACAGTCATTTCTTGTATTCTCCTCTGTGCAACTGCTCTCTTGACAAATGATTGGAATTCAGCTACAAAGGCAAAAGTCATGGGAAGCCTGTCATTACCAGAATCTGACAGAACAGTCTTCAGGAGTAGTGTAGATTTGGGGAAATGAATAAATCCAGATATAGTCAGACCAAGATATGAGACTCACTACACTGTTGATCAAGATGAGGGACTGCAAGTCCCTGAAAGACTGGAATTTTCACTGCATACCTGGCAGGCATTTGTCCTGCATAGCTCTTCTGCCCCACCTCCTCTTGCATAGAACTTTAGCCTCTATCTGTTCCTATCCATCATTCTAGGTAAAATCCAGATGCCTCAAGCTATGGCTGCTAATTCTCAAGAACAATTTTTCTATTTCCCAAACCAGCTTTGACAGACCCCTCCTGCTCATGTCCCATAAAATATTTTACCCTCCTTTTGTATCTTGACAGCTCCTTCTGAGATTTCTTGTGCCAAGTATTTGCAGATAATAGTTCTTGCTAAGATTCGGTGGTTAATTTCCCTACCCCCACCATAAGCAATAATTGAACTTTCTAAAATGCTGTCTGCGGAATGCCTGGGGTTCTTTTAGAATCACCATCTGAAAGTCTGATTAAGGTGAAGATAAAGAAACAGAGCAGTTTTTTCAGGACCTGGAGGAGAGGCAATTCAATAGTTAACACTGAAGTTGAAAGAATAAAGAAATCTTAGGGTTGGAAGGTAGAATAGAATGATTTTCAAATTGTGTTTGAGGGCCATCATCTGCCAAACTTCTGGGCTGCCAGTCAATTTGGGTCTCTTGTAAAATAGATTCCTGAGTTCTACCCCCAAACCTGCAAAATTAGCATCTTCAAGAGAGGGCCTCGAATTGGAATTTAATCAAGTGTCTTGGGTGGCACTTATCATCAGTGGAGTTTGGAATATGTTGACCTAGAAATGTGTTTGTAAACAGAGCTGGGTGGAGCTTTTAAAATGCAGCTCCTAGATTCTTTTCTGAAGACTCTGCACCTAAACGTGTAGTTGGAGTGTGTGCATGTATAATTTAAAAACTCTTCTCACGGGGCCGGCCTGGAGGCGCACTGGATAGTGCGCCGCTTGGGAAGTGCGGCGGTGCTTCCACCCGAGGGTTCGGATCCCACATACAGACCGGTTCCCGCTCACTGGCTGAGCGAGGTGCGGGAGCAACACCGAGGGTTGCGATCCCGTTGCCGGTCCCCGGTCCGGTGCGGGGGCAACACTGAGGGTTGCAATCCGTTGCCGGACACGGAAAAAGACAAAAAGACAAAAAAAAAAAACAAACAAACTCTTCTCAGGTCATACCCATCTGTATCTCTTCCTCCCCTGGGAACTTGTCAGAAACGCAGACTCTCAGGCACTGCCAGGACCTGAATCAGAATCTGACCTTTAACAAGATTCCCTGGTGAAGAAATAGTGTCCTGAAGTACTTGGAGGTACAAATACTTTGATTCCCAACAACAAATGCACCAAGGCACCTGCAAAGAGAAGCCAGAACCACCTTCTTGGCTTCTGGGTAATGTCATTTGAAAAATGGCTTTTGCTGATGAGAAAATGGGGAATTGTTGTAGGGACAAAAAAGGTGTGATATTTTTTGTCACCCATCATAAGGTTCCCGGTCAACACTCTTATAACAAATGACGGGTAGACAAGATGAAAGCATAATAGATTTATTTAATCAAATTTTTATGTGACGTTGGAGACTTCAGAAATGAAGATCCAGAGAAAACTGTCTATTTTTATGCTTAGATTTGGTGAAGAGTGAACAGCTGCATAGAAATGTGATTGGACAAAAAGAATGATCAGATGGTAATATAGGGGAAACTCAGCAAGGCCTGTACGTTCAGATTCCTCTTGAGCTCTCTGCAGCATTCCTTCCTCTGGGAATGGGGCAGGATCCCTCCTGAAATGAGGGTCTTATGATCTACTATCCGTCAGGGTAGGTCAGGGAATTTCTTTATGGCCAGCTCCTACACGAAGAGGCAGGTGGGAGGGAGGAAGGTTTGAGTAATATTTCTAGGTTTTATGGCTGGCTTTGGGGAGAGGCATTCTAGTTTCTATGGCCTGCCTTAGGGGAGACAGGAGGGCAGGAGAAAGTCAGAGGGACTTTGTTTCTGAGGCCCTTCCAGTGTCCTTCAGTTCAAAGTACTCAGCATGTCAAGGCACCATACTTTGGGGTATCATTTTCTGAGCCCCAACATAGGCAAAGATCAAGTGTTGCTGTGGAAACAAAACCAAAATAGGAGTAAGCAAAATTTGAGGTTCAGAGTTTAGGGGCTGCAGTTAGTCTAGAAGGAATGTTGGGGATTTTTCTTGAAACTATATTTGCAAACAGTTTCTCCGGAGGGTGTATGCGTATTTGAGACTTCTAGGAGAGGGAGTTCATAGCTGAAGACACTCAGGCTATCCTCGGGGCAGCCACTCAGGAAGACCGTTTTACCTTCCCAGAACTTCATTTTGACTTCAGTAAAAAGCGAGGACTTGGGCAAGGGACACGTCCTTTTCAGCTTTAAGATTTTTTTCTGGAAACCAAGAACAGGGGCCTTTTTTTTTTTTTTTCTGAATTGAAAATTAAAAGCCAGTTTGCTGTTAATGTTTCATCTGTAATAATACATTTATTTAAGATGAAACTGACTGGCCTCAGAATTCATCTCTTTGTTCTAGAACTTCTCTGGATGATTTCATATCAGTAATACAGGTAAGGAATTTCTAACTGCTTTCTGATCTCCAGGAAGAACACATCAATCTATAGGCTTCTGAGTGCTTTCTCTGGGCCACCAATATGTACTCTTCAAATAAGTTTCAAATTCTCTAGTGAAATAAATTTACTATATTGTAGAAATAAATGAAGAGCACACAAATGAAAACAAACAGAGGCTACTAATGAAAGAAAATGGTGTCAGTGCGGTCGAGGCACCTAAAATGCAGTCAGGAGACTGTTTCAGCTTGAGCTCCAGGCGCGTCCATCTGAAAACACCCTGAACTTTTTTTTTATTCGAAATATTTTAACATTTACTTTTACATTTTTGCACAGCATAGTGTGTTGTTTCAATCATGCATGTACTGCACAATGATTCACTTAGGGTAGACAGCATAGTTTTGTACCCGTTAGTCTACCACCTCTCTTCCCCCGCCCTCCAACCCTCTTTCCCCTCCTGGCCTCTGGCAACCATTACTCTACTGTCTACTTCTATAAGAACTACTTTTTCTTTTTTACATCCTACATAGGAGTAATATCATGCGGTATTTGTCTTTTTGTGCCTCTTGCCTTACTTCACTTAAAATGATGGTTTCCAGTTCCATCCAAGTTGCTGCAAATGATAGAATATCATTTCTTTATGTAGCTGAATAGTATTCCATTGTGTATATATATATATATATACACCACAGTTTTCCCATTCATCTGTTGACATTTAGTTTGATTTCATCTCTTGGCTATTGTTTAAAAGCATTGTGATGAACATGGGGGTGCAGGTGTCTTTTTGATATATTGGTCTTATTTCCTTTGAGTGTATACCCAGTAGTAGGATAGCTGGGTTGTAAGGTAGATCGATTGTAGTTCTCTGAGGAATCTCCATACTGTTTTCCACAATGGCCGTACCAATTTACATTCCCACCGATGATGTAGGAGGGTTCCTTTTTCTCTGTATCCTCACCAGCATTTGCTATTTTCTGTCTTGTTGATGATACCTATTCTAATTGGAGTGAGATGATATCTGACTGTGGCTTTAATTTGCATTTTCCTGATGATTAGTGATGTTGAGCATTTTTTCTGTGCCTATTGGCCACTTGTATGTTTCTATTGAGAAATGTCTGTTGAGATCCTTTTTTTAAATTTTAAAAAAATTTTTCCGCGTGGCTGGCTGGGATGGGGATCTGAACTCTTGACCTCGGTATTATAACACCATGCTCTAACCAACTGAGCTAACTGGCCAGCCCCCTTTGCCCATTTTTTCAACTGGGCTATTTGTGTTTTTTTGTTAAGTTGTTTGAGTACCCTATATATTCTGGATATTAGCCCCTTTTCTGGTGTGTAGTTTGCACACTTTCTCCTATTCTGTAGGTTGTCACTTCACTTTTTTGAAATGTCCCTTGCTGTGCAGAAGCTTTTCAGTTTAATGTAGTCCCATTGGCATATTTTTGCTTTAATTGCCTGTGCCTTTGTAGTCTCACTCAAAAAAGCGCTGCCCACTCCCATTTCAACACCCTGAACTTTCGAACTCTTACAATCAATCACAAGGGTCACAACCTCCTGAAAGAATAATAGCTGCCACATCTGTTGCCCCTCTATTGACTGTTATTCCACACTATTTACTCAGAGTTTGGTATAGCAAAGGAGTCATCCACCTTCACTTTCATTTGGCAGACTCAAAGGGAAGTGGGAAGTCACCAGGTATGCTCTGATTGGAGGTTGTTTCCATGAGGCAGCAGCCGATGGGCCAACTAAAGTGGGGTATCTTATGAGATTGCTTTGGGGAGCTTATTTGGCTTTCTTTGGTTTGTCCTCAGTTTGAAGTGGAAGCAAATATTAGGGAAGCTGACAGTCATTGACCTAGTCCTGACCTTTCTGGGCTGATCACTGCAGAGGCTGGGGTCAGAATTCTATTGTCACATAAGCTGATCATTGTCTGTGTGTATATTGTCTCTCAAATTAAATTTATGGAAAAAGATAAAAGAATAGCTTCTAAGTATATTCTAAGAATAGCTCCTTTTCTATCACAGGTCACATTTAAAATATATTTTGAAGCATAGGAAATATATTCAAGAGCTAGTCTATCAGTCAACTGTTATTTATTGTATTTATTTTTGGGGGAGAGTGGCTGACCTGTGAGGGAATCTGAACCCTTGACCTTGTGTTATCAGAAAGACACTCTAACCAACTGAGCTAACTGGCCAGCTCCTATTTTTACTTTTAAAGGACAGAAGAACCCATGTCTATTGAAAACCAACTTTCTTTTTTTTTTTTTTTTCTTTTTGTCTTTTTTCGTGTCCGGCAACGGATCACAACCCTCAGTGTCGCGCGTACCGGACCGGGACCGGCAACGGGATCACAATCCTTGGTGCTGCGCCCACGCCTTGCTCAGCCAGTGAGCGGGAACCGGTCTGTATGTGGGATCTGAACCCTCGGTGGGAGTGCCAACGCGCTCCCAAGCGGAGCACTGTAGCAGTGCGCCACCCGGCCGGCCCGAAAACCAACTTTCTGATCAGATATTTCAATGATCTATTCACAATCTGTTTAGCTCAATCAGTAGGTGAGCATGGGGGAACCCCCCCAAAACTAATTCTGGTATACTAACTAAGCCAGATCCCAGTTACCAAAGATGCTCTCTGTTGAGGATGCATCTAGATGGACCAGACTTCCAAATTTAGAGCTTAATTATATGCCTTTTTGCATGATTAACTAGTTCCTTAATTGATTATTAAAGGATATTTTTTCAAAAAAAGGGTAAAATCGTATCTCATACAGATATAAAATAAACATTATGTTAAAGATTTTTAAAAACTTGTTAATAAGAAAACTGGTAAGCTGTTACAACCAGTTCAAAGAAGATTTCAACAAAAGATTTATTTATTATTTTATTTTATTTTATTTAAAAAGATGACTGGTAAGGGGATCTTAACCCTTGACTTGGTGTTGTCAGCACCACGCTCTCCCAAGTGAGCCACGGGCTAGCCCCAAAAGACTTATTTATAGATCAGAAATATGGAAATAAATCTGAAAATGGAGGACAAATGAGCTTTTTCTACAGACTGGGACAGAGGTCTATGAGACAGGACAGAATTTGCATGTCTATAGTCAGGATTTATAGCTGGCCAGTTACCTCAGTGGTTAGAGCATGTTGCTGATAACACCAAGGTCAAGAGTTCAAACTCTGTACCTGCCAGCTGCTTCCCCTCCCTCTAAAGTCTCTATAGTCAGGATTCATCTAGGATTGCTATTAGATATCTACAGTGTACAAAGTTGTAAAACAGTTCCCACAGAATCAAATAACCCAGAGGATGTATGCTAAACAATACATAGTTTTCTACCAAAGCACACGTTTTTCCATAGAATGGTTAGACAGAAATTTTAACCACAGAGATCCTTATAGTTAAAACCTCTATTCCCAGACTAATTTTTCTTTATTAAGTTAATAGTTCATAAAAAAGTTCATGCACAAGTCAGTCATGACGCTCTAAGAATTCTAAGCATATCAGACAAACACTGTCAGAGTGATGGAGTTTGGATGTGTTGTCCCCTCCAAAACTCATGTGGAAATTTGATCTCCAATGTGGCAGTGTTGGAAACTGATTGAGTCATGGGGGTGGATCCCTCATGAATGGATTAATGTTCTCCCTGGGGGGGGGATTAATGAGTGAGTTCTCGCTCAATTAGTTCCCGTGAGAGCTCATTGCTTAATAGACCTGGCACCTCCTCTCTCTCTCTCTCTCTCTCTCTCTGTCTCTCTCTTGCTTCCGCTCACCATATGATCTGCTTGTACCTGCTGCCAGCTGCCTGCCACTTTCCACCATGAGTGAAGCAGCCTGAGGCCTGTGCCAGATGCAGCTGTCCCAGAATCATAAACCAAATAAACCTCTTCTCTTTATAAATTACCCAGTCTCAGGTATTTCTGTTATAGCAACACAAATGGACTAATACAGAGAGAAAATAA
Organism: Galeopterus variegatus; assembly: GCF_000696425.1. Taxonomy (NCBI): domain Eukaryota; kingdom Metazoa; phylum Chordata; class Mammalia; order Dermoptera; family Cynocephalidae; genus Galeopterus; species Galeopterus variegatus. The sequence continues at coordinate 586,665 of NW_007726484.1, forward strand.
AAATCCAAGGATAATTTCAAATCGAATGGTTACATAGATTATATTAAAAGTTCTTGCATTTGCCCCCACAGGCTAAAAAGGCCTGATGATGTTTGAATGTTCCATGTAGTCCTATGGATACAACATATTTTTTAAAATTATAAGTAGACTTTTGTGGAAGTAAAGCACTGGTAAGTTCTAATCACCATGATGTTAAAATGATGTCGGTTCAGAATGGGAAAAGATGGGCTGAGAGTTGAATATGCATCCTAATTTTCTGAGGATGGACCAAGGACAGAATGTCCACCAAACTAGAAAGGCATCTAGAGACCAAACGACAAAACAGACGATTCCATGTGGTAAAGCAAAGAATTTTGTTACAGGATAACTTACAGGGTGATGGGTTGGGTGGATGGTGATCCAAAGGCATATGCAAAGCTTCTCCACACCACCTCCTGGCCAAGCTTAGGTTTATATAAGCAGTTCATAAACAAGCTTAATGTAACTAACTCCAAATGTTGATTCAGGTGGCCAGGCCAGCCTATTGCCACATGGTACATAATCATTCCTTCTTTACCATCATTTTTTGGTATGGGCCCCACCTTCTTCTAAGGTGCAGGAAATACAGCAATAAATAAAACAGACAAAATTCCAGGCTTCAATAAGCATGAGGAAATAAGTCATAGGAAAATGCAAATTAACAACCATGATAAGGGCCGGCCCCGTGGCTCAGTCGGGAGAGTGCGGTGCTGGGAGCACAGTAGCTGCACAGCGGCACTGGGAGCGCCAAGGCCGCGGATTCGGATCCTGTATAGGGATGGCCGTGCGCTCACTGGCTGAGCGTGGTGCAGACGACACCAAGCCAAGGGTTCCAATCTCCTTCCCGGTCACAAAATAAATAAGTAAATAAATAAATAAATAAATAAAAAACCATGATAAGATACCATCCCACACCCACTAGAATGGCTAAAATCAAAATGACTGACAACAAAGTCCCTAATGTAGAATTTTCACACATAATTTGTGGGAATGTTAAAATGGCATAACTGTTTTGGAAAACTGTTTGGCAGTTTCTTATAAAGTTAAACATACACTTACCCTATGGTCTGGCAATTCCACTCCTTGGTATGTCCATGAAAAGAGTTCTACAAGGATGCTCATAGCAGCTTTATAACTTTATTTATAATGTCCCCAAACTGGAAACAACCCAAATGTCAATAGACAGGAAAATGGACAAACTTGAGCATGTTCATACAGTGGAATACTACTGAAGAATAAAAAGGAATAAACTGCCAATATAAGCAACAGCATGGACAAATCTCAAAAACATTATGCTGAGCAAAAGAAACCAGACACAAACAAGTACGTACTGTAAAATTCCATTTATATGAAACTCTAGCATAGGAAAAACTAATCTACAATGATAGAAATCAAAACAGTGGTTGCTTTCACACATAATTTGTGGGAATGTTAAAATGGCATAACTGTTTTGGAAAACTGTTTGGCAGTTTCTTATAAAGTTAAACATACACTTACCCTATGGTCTGGCAATTCCACTCCTTGGTATGTCCATGAAAAGAGTTCTACAAGGATGCTCATAGCAGCTTTATAACTTTATTTATAATGTCCCCAAACTGGAAACAACCCAAATGTCAATAGACAGGAAAATGGACAAACTCGAGCATGTTCATACAGTGGAATACTACTGAAGAATAAAAAGGAATAAACTGCCAATATAAGCAACAGCATGGACAAATCTCAAAAACATTAGGCTGAGCAAAAGAAACCAGACACAAACAAGTACATACTGTAAAATTCCATTTATATGAAACTCTAGCATAGGAAAAACTAATCTACGATGATAGAAATCAAAACAGTGGTTGCCTAGAAGTAAGTAAGTCAATGGGTGGGATTGACTGGGAAGGGGCAGGAGGGAACGTTCTGGGGTGATGAGAATGTTCTACATCTTGATAGATATGAGTTAAATGTGTGCATACATTTATCAAAACTCATCAAACTGTTCACTTAACATCTGTGCATTTCGGTGTATGTAAATTAGACCTCAATTAGGAAAAAAAAAAAAAAGAGGGGGAACAAATCCCTGCTGTCATGGCAAGTCCCTGGCTTCATGGGAGTTTAATAAGCAAAATTAGTGATTTTATGTAGATAAACAAAGCAGGGAAAGGAAGGATTGCAATTTTACATGCAGTGGTAAGACCTTGTTGCAATGGTAACATTTGAGCAAAGACTTAAAGGAGATGAGGGATAAAAATCCTCAACAAAATACTAGCAAACTGAATTCAGCAGCATTTTAAAAGAATTATATACCATGACCAAGTGGGATTCAATCCTAGAATGCAAGGATGGTTTAACATACAAAAACTGATCAATGTAATATACCACATTAATTGAATAAAGGAAAAAAACCCACACAATCATCTTAACTGATGCATTTGAAAAAGCATTTGACAAAATTAAAAAGGAGGTGAGGGGTTAGCTGTGCACATGTCTGAGGGGAGACCATACCAGGCTGAGGACATAGCAAGTGTAAAGGCCCTGAAGCAGGAATGTGCCTGGTGTGTTTGCAAACCAGAAGATGGTCAGTCCAACATGTTTGAAAAGGAGTTGAAAGGGGAAAAGTAGTAGGAATTGAAGACAGAGAAGGGATCAGGCTGGATATCAGTTGTAAAGGGAGATGGGGTAGTATTGGAGGGTTTTGAGTTGAGGATTGACATAACCTGGAAAAGGAGTTGAAAGGGGAAAAGTAGTAGGAATTGAAGACAGAGAAGGGATCAGGCTGGATGTCAGTTGTAAAGGGAGATGGGGTAGTATTGGAGGGTTTTGAGTTGAGGATTGACATAACCTAACTCCCTTTTAAGAGGGTCAGTCTGGCTTTTCTGTTGAGAATGAACCAAAAACAGCAAGGGTGGAAGTTGCGAGGATAGTTAGGAATCTATTGCAATGAAGGAGTTAAAAATGTGCCACCTCCAAATATGCCAATTTGGCATATTGATTATTTTGAGCTGAAAGCACTTGAGAAACAGGAGTTTCAGAAAGGACTATCTCACCGGCCCCTTCCTACCTGTAGCAAATCTTAAAAATTCCTTTGAGAATTATGCCTTCCCTGTACAAGGATGAGAAAATAATCCCGAACACCAGAGATTGGAAGTTGATGCTGCAATGGCTCTGTACAAATAAACTTACTAAACTAATCCTTATCTTCCACTAGCTTTATACTCCCCCTTATATCTCTTAGTGACTTCCCTAAAATTTGCTGCCCCTAACCCAGATCAATTTGTCTTATCATTTCTTCATAAATTTATCATTTGTCTAAAAAGTATAAAAACTTTCTGTTTTGGCCATTTTCCTTGGGCCTTCACTCCCTTAACTTTGTGAGGGCCCTCATGGACATGTAAAAATTAATAAAACTTATATGCTTTTCTCCTGTTAATCTGTCTTGTGTCAATTTATTTCTTAGACCCAGCTGAAAAGATCCCAAGGGGGTAGAGAGAACTTATCCTATTCCCCAACAGCAACAATCCAGGCTAGAGATGATGGTGGCTTCTATTGGGGGGAAGTAACGTAGGTGGTATAAATCAGGCAGATTCTGGGTATACTGTATTTCACAATTGCTGGTGGATCATTTATGTGTTTTTGTGTGTGCATATGCATGAGAGAAAGAAAGGAAGAGAATGTGTTAAAAATGATACCAAATCTTTCTTAAACTTTAGACCTTAATTATTTATTACCAGTGATAAGTATTTCTGCCATATCTTACAACTAAGCAAGTGTGCCAGTGTATAGTAACATTGTGGATGAGAATCTTTGCTCTTTATATATAACTAAGTCGATTTCAGTTTCAGTATTGTTTTTTACTTTTTGTTTTTAGTTTTAGCTCAGACATGCTTGACAGATGTTAAGCTAAGTTATCACCAGATGGCATCATAGTCTTAGTTAGCTGAAGATTTCTGGGTTTTGCAGGGAGACCTCTATCCCTTTTAAGGCAAACTGATCTAATGGCCAGCTGTATGGAATTTTAGGCATGATTCAGTGACCTGTGTTCAAAAATTTGCCTGGTGACTAAAAGAGCAACAACTGCAAACTTCAGATGAGGAACCAAAAAGAGGAAACCCACAGATTTACACAGACATGATGCTGTAAATTTGTTGCAAGGGCAGTTTGGTGGAGAGAGAAGCTAGAAGAAAGCTAAAGCTCTAGAAAACCCAAAACTTCAAACTTCCTTCAAAAGTCTGGGAAGAAACACATTCTGGGATTGCAGAGGCAAATCATACTTGCTTGGGCATAATTTAATTTATCTGTTGTTTGCATGCCAAGGCTGATTTGTAAAACATAACTGTTTATTAGAATTTATTTATAATTTATATTTATAAACACTTATAGGTTATATACTATATTTATAAATAATATTATTTTCCAAAAATAGCAAGATAAGTGATTTTTTTCTCATCATTACAGATAATTCCATCAACTTTATCGAACTATTCTCCCAGCATTGGGAAAAAGCACAGATACAAAGCTATTTTTAATGTACCTGAATTATGGAAGATCAGAAAAACAATGCAAAAATTTGGATTTAAAATGAGATACAATTTAAATAGATATTTTACCAAAGATGTATAGATGGCAGATAATCTCATGAAAAAATCAAACATAGTTATTGGGGAAATGTAAATTAAAATCATAATGGGATACCACTTCACACCTACCTACTAGGATGGCTATAATAAAAAAGACAGACAGTAATAAATGTTAGCAAGGATGTGGAGCAACTGGAATTCTTTCTTGTTTTGGATTTCTCATACACTGATGGTGGGAATATAAAATGACATAACCATTTTGGTAAATGTTTTCGCTTAATCATATGCCTACCATATGGCGTAGCCTTTCTACTCCTAGGTATTTACTCAATGGAAAAAAAAAAGAAGAAAGCACTTGTCCAATATAGACTTGTACACAAATGTTCATAACAGCTTTATTTGTAATACCGAAAAATAAATAAAGAGCCTGTATGTCCATCAACATGTAAATGGATAAACAAATTTTGTATATGCATAAAATGAAACACTATTTAGCAATATATAAAGGAGTTAATTATTGATTAGGGAAACAATATGGCTGAATCTCAAAATAATCAGGTAGAGTGAAAGAAATAAGACAAAAAAGAATACAAATGGCATATATATAAAAAACTAGAAAATTAAAACTAATCTATAGTGACAGAAAGCAGATTAGTGGTTGCCTGGGGATGGGGCAGTGTGGGAGAGTGAAAGAAATAAGACAAAAAAGAATACAAATGGCATATATATAAAAAACTAGAAAATTCAAACTAATCTATAGTGACAGAAAGCAGATTAGTGGTTGCCTGGGGATGGGGCAGTGTGGGGAAGGACAGGAGTGAGGGATTATATGGGGGCATGGATATGTTCACTACCGTGATTTCAGTGATGGTTTCACGGGTGCATAGGTACACCAGAACATCAAATTGTACACTTTAAAGGTGAAGTTTATTGTATGTCAACTCTACCTCAAGAAACCTGTTAAAAATATTAAAAAATGAGACACTGATATGCAATGTTTCTTAATTTACTCTTTTTTTTTCTTTAGTAGAATTTATTGAGTATTTGTGCCAGAGGATAAAAGAGGAGTGAGATGGTCTGCCTCCAAGTCTAGCGGAGGGGCCAGGCGATGACAGTTCTGCTTGATATTCCTGTTGGATACACCCATTGGAATCTAAGCAAATAGGAGGATTAGAACGTGTGCTGGAGTGTTTTCAGAGGAGCTTAACCCTGAGCTGAGTTATGAAAGATGAGGAAGTGCTCAGGAACAGTGAGGCGGGGTGTGTATGGGGGCTGGTGGTGGTCGCAGCAGTGGCAGCGTTCTGTCTCAAGCAAGGCCTGGGGTGAGAGAATAAGGTCCCATGGAAGCAAAGCAAATCAGAGGGCAGAGGGGAGAGAAGTGCTCTGAAATGAGGCAGGAGAGTAAGCAGGGACTGACCACTATGGGCCTGGAAAGCTGTAACCAGGAATTTGACTCTGAAGGCCTGGGGAGCCAGAGAGGCTTTTAAACAAGGGAGAACATGATCAGATAGCATGTTGATGAAGAGCACAGGCAGGCCATGTTCAGAAAGAAAAACCAACATCTCGCCTTTAGGTTGGTTATTGTTACAGTTAAGCAAGTTTATTTAATTAGTCTCCGAGTCTTGCTAATAGCTCTTCCTTAATCATTTTCAGATGTGTCCAGTGCTTATCATTCCTGCTGCAATTGCCTTAGTTCTGCCCTCATTATTCCTTGCTTGGAATAATATCCTCGAATTGGTGGTCTCCCTGTCTTCAGTTGGCCTCCCTCTCAGCGATTTGTTTCCTGCACCTTAAAATGTTTTTCTAAAACTCAGATTTGATCTTCACACTCTTAGCTGAAAACCGGATCTTCAGCCTCCAGTCTTGCTTCTCATCAACATCATCTATGTTTCTAATAATGATAATCATTATAATAGCACACTTATCCAGCATTTACTATATACCAGGAACTGTGCTAAGCACTTTTATCTCATTAAATCTTTCTAATACATTATTATTATCACTATTTTCCAAATGAGGAAACTGATTCTTAGGAAGGTTTAGTAATGTACCCAAGGCCATACAGCTAATAAGTATAGTACTTTAAAAAAAAAATGCTTAGGGCCGGCCCGGTGGCGCACTGGATAGTGCACTGCTTGGGAAGTGCGGCGGTGCTCCCACCCGAGGGTTCGGATCCCACATACAGACAGGTTCCCGCTCACTGGCTGAGCAAAAAAAAAAAAAAAATGCTTAAAGGCAAATTTAAGTATGGAGGAAATTTTCTACTTGCAAGAAAGACCAGTTATGAGAAAACTGGCTCTCTGAATAAAAATGTAGCACAGGTATTTAAAGGTAAAAATCACAAAGTCAAATTATCAGTTAGTTGACAGACCAGTTACAGGAATCCGGGCAAGCAACCATGAGGCCAAACCAAGGCAATGACAGGAGGGATGACAAAAAGTGGACCGATTTAAAAACTGCTATGGAGGGGAAAAGACATGCAGCAATCCTTTAGCCTAGTTCCAAGTTTTGGATAAGGTATTTTCACATTAAGTGCATCTTCAATGATGACGCGTCTGCTTGGATGCACTTGTGTCAATTTTGATAAAAGCAAGACGGTCCTTTCATTCAATTAGAAAGCAAGACATTAACACTGGAAAACAACAGGAAAGAAAATCCATGTGTCTCTCTTTTTCATGGCTTATCTGGGACTATAGGAATATAAGGCCTTTTCTGGATTATAGAATGCAAGTTTCAGAAAAAATCATTTCAGCTGAAGTATAGAGAATGGGTTAGAGGAAGGCAGGAATGAAGACAGACCAGTTACAGGAATCCGGGCAAGCAACCATGAGGCCAAACCAAGGCAATGACAGGAGGGATGACAAAAAGTGGACCGATTTAAAAACTATTAAGGGGGCCGGCCAGGTGGCGCACTGCTACAGTGCGCCGCTTGGGAAGCGCGGCAGCGCTCCCG
>NW_007726484.1:595161-601488 GCF_000696425.1 Galeopterus variegatus
TTGCGATCCTGTTGCCGGTCCCGGTCCGGTGCGGGAGCAACACCGAGGGTTGCGATCCTGTTGCCGGTCCCGGTCCGGTACGGGCACGACACTGAGGGTTGCGATCCGTTGCCGGTCACGAAAAAAGACAAAAAGGAAAAAAATAAAAATTAAAAAAAAAAAAAAAACTATTAGGGAGGGGAAAAGGCATGCAGCAATCCTTTAGCCTAGTTCCAAGTTTGAGATAAGGTATTTTCACATTAAGGGCATTTTCAATGATGACCATTATGATTTTTACCAGAAACCTTCTTTTGTAGGAATGTTGGACCTGCCTCTGCTCTCTGGTTTCTTGGGCAAGAACTAGAATGTTTGAGCTATTCACTGGGATAGAACACAGAAGCCGGTTAAAAACATTTTTTAGACAAATTGATCTTGAATGTGTATCAAGGTTGATTGCTAGCAAGATAATCGGAGAGTGTGTGAAAAAGAGAATTTATTATAGTTGAGGTTTACATCAACAGCTAATTAGGAAAAAAAAAGCAGTTGTAAGTTAGTGAATGCAGGACATAAAAACCTGCACTCATTTATATCGGTTATCTTAGAAAAAAATCTAAAGCAGAATACTGGGAAATGCCAGAGTTGAAGCCTATCAACAGGAATACAAACGCCATTCATTTAAGAAGCAAATGATAATGATGCATCCGGGGCTGCTAATTGGAATAGCAACGTTTCACTCTCCAGTGGGAGTTCCTAGAGATTCCACTTCACCTAGAAAGCTGCAAACCCACTGAACCGAGGCCAGGGCAGAGAACCCAAGAGACAAGTTCTGATTTTGAACAGCAGCTGCCAGTGCACTTCTCAGACTGCAAACTAGATGCAGAAACGTGGTTTGCCCATTTCTTAGGGACATTTTCCCCCTCTGTTAAGGCAGAGCAGGTTATTATTGTTGTCAAGCTAAGGGGTGAGTTAATTTTGGAGTGTTGAGAGACCCGTGGAATATCTGGGTCCAGTAGAAAGGTGGATATGTTACCAGGGCACCCCACAGTAAAACTATAGAGGAATGCCAAAGTGCTAAGGCAGAGCAGGTTATTATTGTTGTCAAGCTAAGGGGTGAGTTAATTTTGGAGTGTTGAGAGGCCCGTGGGATATCTGGGTCCAGTAGAAAGGTGGATATGTTACCAGGGCACCCCACAGTAAAACTATAGAGGAATGCCAAAGTGCTATTTTTTTTTTCCTTTTAAGCTGCGTTTGAAAGCTGCCAATAACCGCTCTATGGCCACGGTAAAAAGGGGGAACGCAGTGTTTGCTTACGGGAAATGAAGGTCGATGCCCACCACAACTGTCGAGAGAGCAAACACAGTCACCAAAGCAACCATTGTCGTCGGCAGCTGTGTTTGCCTATAGGAAACAAAGACTGGTATTGAAGGCACATCTGTCGCCAAGGCAACCAGCAGTGCTGGCGCCAGGAGAGGTGGAGAGCGCATGCTCCGAACCTGTACCAGAGGTGCTCTTTCCCCAATTATGCTTTAAAAACCCAAGCCTACCCCCGCCTGGGGAGAGAGTATGAGCTGCCAGAGCATGGGCTTCCACCTCTGCACACCCTGATCACGGAATAAAGCCGCTGTTTTGCCGAACCGAACGTGGTTTCGCGCCACTGGCTTGAGCGACGCCGAGAAGGGAGATCCTGTTTGGGAAACCGGAAACAGAGAGACAGATCCTGAGCTTAAGCGACATAGGCTGCAAATATAGCATTCTGAAAATTATTACAAAAAGGAGGACATACATTATGATTTACAGCTGAATGTAAGCGTCATGAAGGACTGTTGTATCTGTTTTGTTCACGCTCTATGCCCAGTACCTAGAATAGTGACAGCACATAACAGATGCTCCAAACTTAGTTTCAGAATGAACTTTTTAGAAGCCAGAGTTCGACACACATCGCACACAGATTTAACGTTCCCTTATTTTCCAAGCGACGTAAGGGCGCCCTTTGGTCCCGCACTTCCTGCCCCTTTAAGAAAGTGTAGGAAGGAAGAAAGCGCTGCTGGGAAAGAGGGCGGGGCGGAGGCCGCGTGTGTCTCCGCCTCCCCTCCCGCCCCGCGCCATTCACGGTCTAGGGAAGCGGGACCGACCCGCGGTTGCAAAGAATGCACGAAAAGAGTCGCGAGGGCGAGTGGCGCACGTGCCCTGTGCTTTACTTCCGGGTGTGGTGTCAGCAAAGCCAGGTAAGGAGACAAGGAGGACTGTGCCTGCCCCGTAAGTTCGACTCCTATCCTCCTTTGGAGGATAGACGTGGTCACAAACACGTTTTGGAATTTAGCCCTTTTTATCCCGTCATCTTTCCTTATCAATTAGTATATGTACTAAGTATCCACCACATAATCACATACTTCATAACCGATGCCTCATTGGTGCTGCGGTGGAAGGGAGAAGCATCCCTCTAGATGGCATAATGTCCACATCCAAGATAATCTCATATTTGTTCTGCTTTATTTTTAAATTTGAGGCTTTTTAAGATTTTAGGGATAACCCGATGATGGTTAAGAGAATTAGTCTAATAAGATGTCAGGCCCTTAGAGACCCCTGGGATCCCCAGGGCATAAACGTGGGGTAACTAACACCCACTGAAATTCTATCCTAAGCTCACAGACTAGAGAGCTGACATGCATTTTGGCCTGCCCTGTGTTTTGATGTTTGAATGAATTGCCAGGGTTTAAAAGTGGGAGCTAATGCATAAATATCTGTATTTCTGGATTATTTTGAGAAATTGAAAGATCTGGCCACACATTCCTGCCTGGCCTCTTTGGACTGTTTAGAAACAATCTCCAGTTTGCCAGTGCCCTTCTGTCACGCTACAACCAGCCTGCGTCACTCACTTATCACATCTGGCCCCTTGTGGGCATCACCCTACTCTAAATACTTGGGTGGATATAACACTATTTAAAACATTTATGCAGAACAGATCAGAGTCCCAAACAACTGGGTGTATAATTTGCGTTTAAGTTACTATTTCATATTCCGACTTACTCTTATCAACATGTTTTTCTATTGGAACAAATCTTTTCAGTCCGAGCCTAGTAAAAGTCAAATCACCAGAAATATTTACAGAAAGAGGTTTGCGAGTTGATATTCTTTTATTACAATTAAGTCCATAAAGGTTTTTTTAAAAGGGAAAAGTTTGAATATCGATTGCATTGTTTTGTGATACAATAATCTTTAATGAAAGTGTAGACAGTATAATTTGTATACGTCTGCCCACAGGCAGTTACAATTTGTTAAGCTCCACAACTCTTGGCTAGACTTCATAAAGGCAAAAGCTGTGTTTGCCTTGTTAACTGTTCTATCCCATCATTAGAATATAAGTTTCCTGAAGACTTGGGACTTTTATTTTGTTCACAGTTGCCAAGCATGCCTGCTTAAAGTTAAGTGATTCGTTAAATGTATTAAAGAACTTTAAAGGTGTACCTTATTTTATGTAACAGGCATTTTCCTGAGGATTCTCTTGAAATCAAATGCTTATTGTATATGTGTCGTTCTATATTATTAAAAGGATTATATTGTAAAAGATACTTTTTTATTTTTTGGCAGCTGTCTTGTTCAGGGATCTGAACCCTTGACCTTGGTGTTACCAATACATACTCTAACCAACTGAGCTAACTGGTCAGCCCTGAAAGGAATTCTTTTAAAAGATTGGATTTTCCCAAATTGATGCACCAAAACTTTCATCTGAAATGAACTTGCACGTGTGAATGGTTAAATACAAAACTTATACTGTAATATTTTCTTATTATGTAATAGGATCTGGAAAAGTTGGTCAGCCTTAGAATTTTCAGTATTATTTTTGTTTTTAGAAATCAGAGATTCCAGCTGAGATCAAGTCCGGAGACAAACCCTTGTTTTTTCCCCTTGAGGAGCAGCCCTTATCAACAGCAACACTGACAGAACTTGTGTTTTGGAAAAGGACTGATGGCTTTGAGCCTAGGTTGGAAAGTTCCCAGGAATTGCTATGGTCTCCTTCAGAAGGCTGCAAGAAGCAGTGGTTTTCCTGTGTTTCCCTGGGGCCACTGTTCCTGGACAGGAGCTGGAAGCTTTTTGGACCCTGAGATAAAAGTTTTCCTGGAGGAGAACACTGAAGTTACCAGCAGTGGCAGCCTCACACCTGAAATCCAGTTGCGACTTTTGACCCCCAGATGCAAGTTCTGGTGGGAAAGAGCTGACCTGTGGCCCCACGGTGATCCTTACTGGGCAATCTACTGGCCAGGAGGCCAAGCCCTGTCTAGGTACTGCCCTATCGAAATGGGAACCATTAAGGCTATTAAGATTCTTTCTCTTTTCAGCACCCTCCAACTCCACATTCTCCTGCACACCAAAAAACCAGAGCAAAGCCCCCAAATCTTGTTTTCTTATTTAGAGCAGTTTAGCCATATTTTTTGGTTGCTTTGTTGCATAGTTTTACCTTCTAACCCAAGGTATTTCCTCAAATACTCATATAGCTCTCTCCCCAAGAGAAATCCCAGGGTCACCTGTTAAGACCCTAGATAGCTATAAATGATCCAGAAATTTCACACTGTTCTCAGGTTTATGGTTTGTAGCATATGACCAGTGCAGATTTCCTAGTTGGAACCTAAAGACCAGGTCATCCAGGTCTCCTTTAATCCTGTTAATGTTGCTTCTTAAACCTCACACTCCCTCCATAGTTGCCTCTTCTCCCATAGAACAAGAGATGTGAGTGGGCTGTTCAAAGATTCCATCTTCTCTAGTGGCTTATTGACAACTCAGGCAAACTTTGGACTTGAATATGCATTATTAAGGCCCCCTACTTCCGACTCTTAATATTGCAGAGGTCTTCTTAGGGCATTTTCTCACATAGTCACACTTGCTTTTTATTAAAACACAGCTGCTGAAACAAAAGCAAGAGCTTTTAGCATTTCGATCTAGTCTTTGCTCTGGGATTGGTAAATGATATAATCTGTTTACATCTTGAGGTTTATAAAGCTGTGAAACAAAAAGGATGACCAGGTCTTCTGTTTTACAGGAATGGTATGGCCTACAGAATTAATGTTGTATGTAATTTTAAATGCAAAGTATATAAATGCAAACACAGACCTTTTTGGGGGAAATCCAAGGACTGGAAGCTTTCCAGATGGTACCAAACAATTCCAATTTTCTGGTTGTTGTGTTGCCAGATTTTCAAACCTTATTTACTTACATCATATTTTTAAAATGTTGACATTTTAAGCAATGTCTATTAAAGTAATTGTTTACCAACTCAAAATATAATCAACTTCCTTAAGAGACTAAATCAGAGATCATAAACTGGACCCATAAGTGTGTTTTGTTTGGCCTATACTTGTAAATTTTTAAAAAATTACTTGCTAACATTTAAAACTTGAGAGATTTCATGTAAAAATCTACTTTTTTAGAAAACCAGGAATATCTGATAGCACTAGAATTCTGTATGGTTACAATTAGCTAAAGATGGGTAGCAGCTATCCCTTTAGACAGGGCATGAACACCCCTACTTTGCCACAGTCCCCACTATTTTTTGTTACTCCAATCTTAAGCTCAAGTGTTAGTTGGCATTTATTATTTAATTGTTTCCGTATCCGTCTTCACTTGTTTGGTAACTACTTACCCTGGGCCAAATTCCTTGGTTAAGCTGGACTTTGTGCCTTACCAGAAAGGTCATTACAATACAATCTAAGCAGCAGGTAAAATCATTCCATGATGAATAATCCAAAGGAGACAGTGAATTTTGGATGTAGTTGACTTAGTCTTGATTATAGCAGTATTTGATCAGTCTTAACTCTTGGTGCTTATTAGTTTCTGTGTTATTTTTTTGGTGGCTGGCTGGAATGCAGATCCCAACCCTTGACCTTGTTGTTATAACACCATGCTCTAACCAACTGAGCTAACCAGCCAGCCCAAGCTTCTGGATCACAGTAAGTGCTCAATACTTTTTTTTTTTAAGTTTACTTGAAGAACATAATTAGTCAGTTTGTGGAACTACTCTTCTCACCCATCGAAGAGAAAGACCAAATGACTCGGTCCTTTCTCCTGCCACTGCTGCCCAGCTCTTAAGATGGATGTTTTGTCTTAGTCAGGCCAAACCTACAAGGTTACAGCAGGTTCTTCTGCTTCCACTTTAAGTTGCACTACTTCTTTGTGCAGTTAACCCTAAGACATTCATCTCATTTTTTTTGTTTTTCTGATATATATTTTTTTGGCAGCCTGCACGAGGGATCTGAACCCTTCACTTTGGTGTTAGAACACTGCGCTTTAACCCATTGAGCTAACCGGCCAGTGTTTTTTTTTTTTTTGATACTTCTTAATGACCTTTCCCCATCC
>NW_007726484.1:601697-603744 GCF_000696425.1 Galeopterus variegatus
TTTTTTTTTTTTTGATACTTCTTAATGACCTTTCCCCATCTCTCTACGACATGTTTTCTCCTTTCTTTTTAATTTAGGTATCTTTTGGATAATCCTGATGTTGTCAGAGGAAAATCTGTATTAGATCTTGGGAGTGGATGTGGAGCTACAGCTATTGCTGCTAAGATGAATGGGGCATCAAAGATCTTGGCCAACGACATAGACCCTAGTAAGGATTTCATATTTTAAAATATTTAAAGCTCATCTTTTTTTTCCTTCTAGGATGGATATGTACAGACACCACAACGTGATAGCTTATTGCCATGTGTATTTTGAAATCTGATCTTGTAAATTTGTGTTCAGTGGGACATTATCTGTGGTAATCCTCTGAGGCCTGGGTTCATGGTGCTTTTTTTCCCAATACCAACCTGGGAGCACTTATGTTGATTTCTGGGCTAGGAATTTCCTGAAATATGTAAGTAATGTTTATTTGACCCAAAACCCAGGTGAGGACAGGCCTGTGTCTTTGGGGGAGAGTTTTATTCCATTAGAACCCAATTTGAGACAGGTAAGTTTTAATTTAACCTGATTTTCTTCTGGTCTACCCTTTCACTGAGAATATAGCCCTTGAAGATCTTTATTTTATATCGGGGTCTCAGTTCTAACTTGCTGCCTAGCCGAAGTCCAAGGCTTGTTTTCCTGTCCACAATAAAAGGCCAAACCTCTTGGTTATTGAGATCAGAAAATTGCTTGTTTTGTTTTCAGGATATCCAGTCATATATTTGGAAATTGCAGTATATACCTCATATTGGCATAAACTTTAGGCTTCTTTACCTATAAAGACAACTTTCAACCAAAAGGAAAAAAAAAAAAAACCCATATTGTTCAGAGGTTTTCTGAACTATTTAAATTAATCAATAGAGAATTAAAACAGCTTCATATTTACCAATTTATTATGTGCTTTTTAAAAGTTGCAGGAATGGCTATTACACTAAATTGTGAATTGAACCGACTGAATCCTTTTCCCATTTTAATCAAAAATATTTTGAGTTTGGAACAAAGTAAGTGGGACCTTGTTGTTCTTGGAGATATGTTTTATGATGAAAACCTCGCAGATAGTCTTCATCAGTGGCTGAAGAATTGCTGTTGGACCTTTGGAACTCGAGTGCTGATTGGTGACCCTGGACGGCCCCAGTTCAGTAGACACAGCATCCAGCATCAACTGCACAAAGTGGTAGAATATTCACTTCCAGAGCCTACTAGGCAGGAAAACAATGGACTGACAACAAGCACAGTGTGGGATTTTCAGCCTTGAGTTGTCAAAGTGCTTCCAAACATGAATATAGTTATGTTTGGATTTAACCCTGAAAGTTGTCTCCATAGTTGTCTCCAGCTTAAAGAATGCAATTCCTGTTAAATGGCAAATTTTGTTTCCAAAATATGAAGGTTTAAAGTTTTGTCAGCCTTTGTCATGTAACTAGTTCTGCATTTCTGTGCATGCCATAGAAAAATGCATAGAAATATTCTGGAATTTTTTTTCTAGTTTTACTGCTGTAGGAGTATGATTTTAGAATGCAATACCCAATGGTGGTAAAATGTAATTTAAGTAGTGGAGAGGAATTAGATGTTGTAGCAGAAACCCTTTCTATAGTTGAGGACAATTGTCATGTATCTTTGAATTAAACAAACAGAATACAAAGTATAGAAGAATACTGTATTTAAAAATATTATGAGTAAAGATCAGAGATGCAGTTAATATGATACTGAGTACATGGGCTTTGGAGTCAGGTGACTGTCACTTTCTAGCTGGGGTTTTGGACTAGTTAAACTTTCCAAGCTTTAATTTCCTCATCTATAAAATAGTAATAAAACTCTATAAATCTACCCTCAAAGAATTGTTATATTAAATGCAAGTATAAGGTGCCTAATATAGTATTTAGTACATAGTAGGACCTCAATTAACAATCATGGAAAAAAACATTTTAGAATTTCCTACATACTCTGTGCTGTGAAATCTTATGGTGCATCTTTATGGTCTACTAAGGTTAGCTAGAAATTGTTTATGCCA
>NW_007726484.1:604502-606804 GCF_000696425.1 Galeopterus variegatus
GAAAATGAAATTTATTGCTTACAGTTTTGGAGGCTAGGAAGTCCAAAGTCCAGGGAACACACCTGGTGAGGGTGTTGGTGGTGGCAACAGTGATACATGGTAACACATTGCGAAATGTCAGAGCAGAGAGTAACCTCCTCATTCACTCTCCTTTTAAAGCCCTCAGAACCACACCCCTGACAGCCATTATTAATCCATTTACTACTGCATGGTGCTACAATCTAATCACCTCTTCAAGGCCCCACTTTTCAATCACCATGATAGGATTTCCCACCCTCTTAACAGTCACAGTGGGGGCTAAGTTTCTAATACGTAAAACTTGCGGGACACAATTCAAGCTTCAGTGAGTTTTGGGAGGACATAATTCAATCCACTGCACTACATATGTATGTATATAAAATACATATTTGCTTGCAGTGTACATAGAATGTGTCTGGAAGGATAAATTGGTAATAATGGTTGCCTTCTGGGAGTGTACCAAATGGCTTGTGGACTGGGGTGGGAGGGAGACTTAACTTCTTACTTTGGGGTCTTAGAATTTTGTACTAATTACATGTACATATTTCTTATTCTCTAATTTAAAACTAAACAGCACTACAATATATGTTGTAAGTTATCAAATACAGTCTTTCTAATGTACCGTCATGTTCTTATAAAGTGCTTTGGAATTGTTTATGACACTTGTATTATACACTTTCTAATAATATACACATGCCACTGGGAGATGTGATCAGAGTCATCCAGCAGGAATGTGGAAGAAGCAATTAAAGGCAAGTTGTTCCTTAGGAAAATTGGATAATTAGATGGGAGTTTTGGAGTTGGGATTGCAGAGGTTCCTGGGATTTCCGTACTTGTGCATCTTGAACTTTGGAAGTCAGAGTTTATTATAGTTTAGTAAACCAACCTTACTGCATGAAATTTTCATTAGTATCTGCTAATGAAAAAATTAAAAATTAGAAACTTCAAATTTTAATTCAGCTTTGGTTAAAGCTAGTAGAAATTGTAGGCTACAATGGCACTGGATGATATTTGGAAGGAAATAATTTTGTTGACATAGTCATTGAAAATTCAGGGTACTCTGCTGGTTACTGCCCTTCTCAGCAAGATAAAAAAGAGAAAATTATATTCTGGAGCACTGTTGGAAGTCAACTGGATGAGGCAAAGAGTAGATTTAAGTTTAAATATCTACCAACCCTGTTTCTGTTTTTGGGGGAGGAGTGGGGGTACGGGTTGGTACAGGGATCTGAACCCATGACCTTGGGTTTATAAGGCTGTGCTCTAACCAACTGAGCTAGCAGGTCAGTCCAAACCCTGTTTCTGTTATTCCTCTCTTAGTGATTTATGATGAGGCACAAGAAGGTCTTTGAAGTAGTATCCAAATGTTACTTAAAAAAAATTTTCTTTTGGTGGCTGGTTGAAAATATTTCTTAGCTTTCCATGCATATATCAGTGAGTCCTGAAATGACTTTATAGCTTAATAAATAGGTTTCTTTTAAGACCATTTGGTGGCTGGCTGGTAAGGGGATCCAAATCCTTGTAGACCATTCACATTTGAAGAGAATATTTATAGAAATGGATTAACATCTACCATATTTGTAACTGTTTACTATTCATTATCCTTGTTTCTTTTTTGTCTTCCACTTTTTCTGCCTTCTCTGATTTTAACTGAACATTTTATTATTATTTTTTGGAGAGGGCAACTGGCTGGTACTTAATTAATCATTGTATATGATTCCATTTTCTTTCTTCATTTAGGATATCAATTATACTTATTTAAAAAATTTTTTTTTGTGTTTGCCTCAGAGTTTGCAGTATACATTTACAATGAATCCAAGTCTACTTTCAAATAATACTGTATCACTTCATGNTTGCAGTATACATTTACAATGAATCCAAGTCTACTTTCAAATAATACTGTATCACTTCATGTGTAGCACACGTACCTTAAACAGAGTATTCCCAATTCCTCCCTCCTATCCCTGATAGCATTGCCATTATTCACTTCACTTATCCATACGCTCCAGTCACCAAATACATTGCTGCTGTTATTATTGTGAACAAACCATTGTCCGTTAGATCAACTAAGAATAAGAAAAATAAAAGATTTTGACTTAATCTATTCCTTCTTTAATACTCTTCCTTTCTTTACATAGATCTGCATTTCTGATCTATAGCATTTTCCTTCTCTCAAAAGGACTTTTAACATTTCTTGCAAGAAATTCTCTTAATTTTTGTTTGTCTGAGAAAGTCTTTATTTCTCTTTTACTTTTGAAGGATAATTTTGCTGGATACAGAATTCTAG
>NW_007726484.1:607818-609195 GCF_000696425.1 Galeopterus variegatus
AATGTAATTCTTATCCTTGTTCCTGGATGTGTGGTTTGGTGTCTGTCATTAATTAGGGAAATTCTCAGTCATTATCGCAGTCAAATATTTCTTTTGTTCCTACTCTCTTTTTCTTCTGGTATTCCCATTATGTGTGTTACATCTCTGGTATTGTCCCACAGTTCTTGGATATTCTGTTCTTTTTATTTTATTTTTTTCTCCTTTTCAGTTTGAAAAGTGTCTATTTACATATCTTCAAGCTCACTGATCCTTTTCTTAGCCATGTCCAGTCTACTGATGAGCCCATTGAAGAAATTTGTCATATGTTATAGTGTTGTTGATTTCTATTATTTCCTTTTGATTCTTAGTTTCTATCTCTGCTTACATCACTTACGTGTTCTTGCATGTTGTCCATTTTTTCCATTAGAGCCTTTAATGTTAATCACAATTATTTTAAATTTCTGATATAATTCCAAAATCTCTGTCATATCTGATACTGGTTCTGATCCTTGCTTTGCTTCTTCAAACTGTTTTTTGTAATTTTTTGTTGATAGTGGGACATGATGTGTTGGGTAAAAGAAACAGGTACACTGAGGTATTATGAGGTTTTATGTTTATCTGGGTAGGGTTACTATGTGCTGTAGCATAGGTATCAGAGGCTAAAATTTCCTCTAGTGTCCTTGTTCTTGTCTTCTGTTACCTTTGGATTTTCCTAGAAATTCCTTCTTAAATAGGCTCTGAGGCTTGCTGATCTTTTAGCTGTAATCACTTGTCATTATACTGTAGCCCAGCTGATGTGTTGGTAAGGTATGGGAGAAGTTGTGTTCTGTAGGGCTGTGAGTAGGTCTCAGTCTTTTAGTCTGCGTGTGGCCTTGAGCTGTGATCTTCACAAGAGCTTCTCAGCTTTTCTTTTTCCTCCTTTTGTGAAATAGGAAGTCTAGATGGGCTGGAGTTGGGTATTTCCCTGCCCTCACGTGGAGACAGAGGGGGCTGGAGTTCAACACTTCCTTTCTCCTAGGTCAGTTAGACTCTAGTAAAATAGTTTTCCTTGAGGGCTAGCTTTTGTTAAGGAGAATAGAATGCTTGTGCATATTTCAAATTGGTTACTTTTCTCCTTCCCCTGCTGGAAGAGATTTTTCTCTGATCTTTACCCTGGAGGTAAAACTCATGAAGGTGCAGTGTTTCATCTAGGACTGGGCCTCCTGGAGTTTTTAACTCTCAAGTTCGTCAACATGGAGCCTCCAGCAACTCATGAATTACAGTTTAAGTGTTCCTATTGGTACTGGCCCCGCCAGCAGGCCTCTGCTCCCAGTAAGCTGTGATTCTTTCTATTTACCTGTTGTATTAGTCTGTTTTGTGTTGCTATAACAGAAATACCTGAGACTGGGTAATTTATAA
>NW_007726484.1:610177-618203 GCF_000696425.1 Galeopterus variegatus
GACAGGAAGCAAGAGAGAGAGGCAAGAGAGAGAGGAGGTGCGGGGGTCCTATAAACAATAAGCTCTCACAGGAACTAATAGAGGGAGAACTCACTCATTACTCCCCCCCCGCAGGGAAAGCATTAATCCATTCATAAGGGATCTGCCCCCATGACTCAATTCCAACACTGCCACATTGGGGATCAAATTTCCACATGAGTTTTGGAGGGGACAGCACACCCAAACTTCATCACCTGTCTTTGCAATTTGCAAGGTATTGGTTTTCCCTTTGACTCCAATTCTCTGATGGATCTAAGAAGTGGTGGTGATTTTTCAGTTTATTTACCTTTTTTCTTCTGGGATAGGAGTGATGACTTAGAATTTCATTATATTGGAATATACAAATAAGACTAGAAACAGAAATATGGGTATTACTTTTCTTTCCTCCTCCTTTTTTCTTTCCTTCTTTCATTCAACAAATATGTGAGTGCTGCTTATGTACCAGGCACTGTTCTAGGCACTGGGAATACAGCCATGAAGAAAAGAGAGAAATATTCTGTCTCCTGAAGTTTATATTCTAGGGTGGGGAGACAGATAATGAATGAATAAATGAAACAGATATCAGATGGTGACAGACAGTAAGGAGAAAAAGAGTTAATGGTGCTAGGGAGTACTGGGAACCGGGATGGGGTACCTAATGTTTTAAACAGAGTGGTGAGAAATAGCTAATAAAATCAGCAATATGAAAAAGCAAGAAGATCAAACTGCGAACTGCTGTAGGAAGATAAATCCTTTATAGACCCTAAGAAGCTCACACCTTAGATCTTAAAACTAGTGTCTGCAAAAAGGGGAAAAAGCTATTGACTTGGTTAGATTTTCAACATTAAATTTTATTGAATTTATCTTTAGAAAAATTTCATAGAACAGGCCTCACCCATTTTACACATATATACATATGTACCACCTTTGCAGTGACAATATATATCCACACTATTCACATACCACATTTATAAAGTAAAAGGAAGGACAAGAAATAGAACTGAATATGTAACCCCTCTACCTAACATGTACAAGAAATTTACCATACCATACTTCCATACTTTCCCTGTTTTTCACTACATCAGAGGTAAAATAAGAAATTTTTAAGAACATCCTAACGAGACAGGCTCATGACACAAGGAATATGCTAAATTGGGGGGTGGTAGGGGGTAGTGGTTGTTTAAGCATAGTATACATCAATAATTTTATGATTACCAAAGAGTTTTCATTTGAAAACTAAGACCTTTGCTGTTTATTTCACGATGTGAAATCAAGAGTTTCAGGATACAGTCTCTGTAATGATATTTCATATTTACTCATTTTTACACATTTCTAAATGCAGTTTTGTTAAGGAAGAAAGTTTATAGATGAATAAAATGTATTTGGGAAGAGTAGCCATAAAAATCAATGAAATAAGTACCTGGGCATGGGCCCCAGTAATATTAATATGCTGAATGGCTAAGGTTAAATGTCATTAGTTACGATATTAAAGTATTTATTTCAGTGAAACAAAGAAATATATAAATTCTGTGAAGAATTAACAGGCCTGATGTTCAGCTTTGCTTATGCCAATTGGGCATTTAAATACTTAAGGAAGGTCAGAGCCAGAAAATACCTAGGAAGGTAATTATGCTCTCAGAAATACCTCTAACAATTCTTGTAAAGTTTATCCATGTAAGTAAATATCTCTTTTTCTTTTTTTAGTGGCTGGCTGGTACAGGGATCAAATTCCCAGACCTTGGTGTTAGTAGCACCATGCTAATCAACTATGTTAACTGGCCAGCCTGTATACTTCTAACAGCTCAAATACCTATGCCGGAGAAGGAAATCTGAAGGAAAAACAGATAATTTGAAATTCTATTTACAAAACAAAACCCAACCCTCCACCCCCAAATAGATCAGAATTCATGCTAGGATTACCATTTCAAAAACAATGACTCATCAAGCAAATATAGATTAATAGTACTATCAAAATGTTTAAGAGCCTAGCTAACTTCAAAGCACAAACCATGTACATATACTGATACTAGCTGATTCTCTGAGAGTTACAGCTTAAATAAGACAGTAAAATAATAAAGTAGTGTTAAGTGGAAAGCAAATCTTTATAGACTTGTTTCCTGGGAAAGTAGTTTTGATAAGCTTTCATAGCTTTGATAAGCTTCAAAACATCAATAAACAGTCCACGTCACTTGCTTTAGTTTGTTTGGGCCTACTAATTGCTCCAAGACTTCTCGTGAATGATCTGTAAAAGAAAACAATGACAATATATTAATTCACAGTAACCAAAGATATTTAATGTTTCCTCATGTATAAACTAGGGATAATGATAACTATTATAGCTCAGGATTATTTAAAGGATTGAATGAGATGATACATAAAGCATAGTATACAACTGAAGAACTGAATAATTAATGGGAACCCTCATTATTATTAGGTGCAGTGCACATATCATAGTAATACTTTTTTAAAAAGCATTTGTCGTTTTCTCTGTAATTTTATCTTAATTTCACCAACCAGAGAATAATGGTGTAATCTCACCATTAACCTGTATGTAATCTTTCTCAGGGTCTTAGCAGGAAATAGATAATGCACTAAAGTGGGGTGACTGAACAGAATTCAATGAAGGGAGTTTTTACAAAGGAGTGAGCAGCATTAAAGAAAGCCAACAGGTATGTTAAAACCACCTTGGGAAGCTGCAACATGTCCAGAGGGCTAGAGGAGGGAGCAGTTATTAGAATGTGATGTTGACCTGTACTTGAATATTTTTCCATATCTGCACAATACTATTCTTATAAAGCATGATTTTTAATAGATAACTTATATGAATGCATTGTAATTTAACCAATCTATATTATTGGACATTTAGATGGTTTTTAATTTTTCCAGTGTATAGTAATGATTTTTATATGGTTTCCATCTCTTTTGCAAAGTCAGTTTTAGAATGGTTTTTAAGAATATAAGTTAAAGCAAAAATGTGAGTACAATTTTATTACTTTAAAAGTTATTCATAAACTTAATGAACTTGCTCCATAGATACAACCTATATATAGCATATCTTTAACCTAGTCTTGGAAATCTGCAATTTATGGTTCCTAAACATACATATTTCACAGGCCAGTAGAAAAAAAAAATGGGCCCAGTATATATAGTTACTAAAATTTATATTAATTGGAAATCTGCAATTTATGGTTCCTAAACATACATATTTCACAGGCCAGTAGAAAAAAAAAGTGGGCCCAGTATATATAGTTACTAAAATTTATATTAAAATTTAGCAAAATTTTAATTTAGCAAAAAAACCAAGGTTTATCTTAAGTAAGAGAACCAGAGAATGTAGAGAAATGAGAAGTTATCATCATTCGGAAAACAAACGTTGATATCAATTTTTTTTTTTTTTTAAAGCAGCTAGTAAAGTAACAAATGCAGTTTTGTTCATGGTCATAAAAATATCACCAGTTATTATAGAGGAAATCTATTATACAGGAAATTTAGATTAGAGACAAGTTTCAAGTAGGTTGAAAGTAAATGGATGGGAAAAGATAAATCATGCAAACACCAACCATAACAAAGCTGGAGTGCCTATACCAACAGAAGAGGGAATGAACACTTCCCAACTCACTCTTTGAGGCCAGTATTACCCTGACACCAAAGCCAGACAAAGACATCACAAAAAAAGAAAACTACAGACCAAGATCTCTTATAAATATAGACTCAAAAATCCTCAATAAAACACTAGCACACCAAATCTAGCAACTTTATAAAGGATTACATACCATGACCAACTGGGATTTATCCCAGGAATGCAAGGTTGGTTTAACATCTGAAAATAAATTAATGTAATAAACTGTATCAGTTACCTATTGCTGCTGTAACAAATTACCACAAACTTAGTGGCTTAAAATGACATAAATTTATTATCATACAGTTTTAAAGGTCAGAATTCCAAAATGGTTCTCACTGGGCTAAAATCAGGTATTGGCAGGTCTGCATTCCTTTTTGAAAGCTCTACAGGAGAATCTACTTCCTTGACTTTTCCATCTTCTGGAGACCACCACATTCTTTGCATTCTTGCTTATTCAAAGTGAGCAACATTGGGCAGAGTCCTTCTCATGATGCCATTTCTATGGTTATTCTTCTCTCTTCCTCTTCCACTTTTAAGGACCTTTATGATTACATTGGGCCTCCCTGGATAATCCAGGATAATGTCCCTATTTTAAGGTCAGATGATTAGCAAATTTAATTCCATCTGTAACTTTATATAACATAACATCTCACAGGTTCTGAACATTAGAACATAGATTTCTTCATATGGGAACATTATTCTGCCTACCACATACACCATTATCAATAAAATAAAGGATAAAAACCACATGATCATCTCAGTAGACACAGAAAAACTATTTGACAATATCCAAAAGTCATAAAAACATTCAACAAACTAGGAATAGAAGGGAACTTCTTCAACCAGATAAGGGCATCTGTGAAAAACTCATAGCTAACGTCATACTTGGTGGTGAAAGACTAAATGTTTTACCCCTAAGATAAAGACAAGACAAGGATGTTCACTCTTGCCACCTCTATTCAATATTGTACCAGAGTTTCCAGCCATGGAAATTAGGCAAGAAAAAAATAAAAGGCATTCAGGTTGGAAGGAAGAAGTAAAACTATTATTTGTAGATGATGAAATATTGTATATAGAATGTCCCAAGGAATCCACTAAAAGATTTAGAACTAATAAAGGAGTTCAGCAAGGTTGCAAGGTACAAGATCAATATACACAAATCAACTATATTTCTAAACACCAGCAATGAATAATGCAAAAATGGAATTAAGAAAATAATTCCATTTATGTTGCCATCAAAAAGAATACTTAGGAATAAATTTAACAAAATTTATATTCTGAAAACTACAAAACATTATTGAAAGAAATTAAAGAAAATCTAAATAAATAGACATTCATGTTCGTAGATAAGAAAACTTAATATTGTTAAAATGGCAATACTCCCCAGATTATCTTCAGATATCTGTATCAAATCCCAGCTGGCTTTTTTTTGGAGGGGGGGGGCAGAAATTGATAAGATGATTCTAATATTTATATGAGAGTTCAAGGAACCCAGAATAGCCAATATGATTTTGAAAATGAACAAAATTGGGGACCTGTACTTCCCAATTTCATTTTAGCCGGTATTTCTAGGATTATTTTGGCATTTTTCCTAGTTGTGAATATGTTATCAAACATTATATATAAATATTTGTCTTCTGACTACATTTATCACTCTTCTGTAGAAATTTACTAGTACACATAACAGGAAGATGCTTTTCCCTCCAATAGTAAGCATACAACATATTTTTATGCAGTTAACAATTTTTCATGCTAGATGGCAGTATTACATTACTCACAGTCTCTTTAGGTACCTTCAGGTACCTTCTTCCCATGAAAAGAGTATTTAGGACTGTGTGTTTAAATAGTTGGAATATTCAGTGCCTATGAGTTTATTATGTATAGGGAAAAACTGTGGGGTCTCTCTTTCATGATCCCCTGGCAGAACACTTTATAGAAACAGACTCTCTTTATAGAAACAGACTCTCCAGACTGAAAAGGAGCTAAAAGGTCATTTATACCAATCACACTGCTGATGCTTGATGTCACCCTATTTTCTTTCCTTTTTCTAGTAACAGTTAAGCTGCTTTACACCAAAGACTCAGGAAATTGCTCTACAGGGGAAAGAATTATAGATTGTGGATCAGGTGACTTAGGGTTTACTTCCAAGTCTATGAACTATTTCTAAAATCTGGGGCAAGCCACTTAAATCCATTGTATCTCTGTTCCCTTATCTTTACAGAGAAGGCATTGTATAAATGACCTCTAAGGAATGATCCACTATCTTTCTAAAAATCTATGACTATAAAGATGGAGATCATTTCTGAAAGATTCATGGCAGGCACTATTGGAGCAGCAAGAGTAAGAAGAAACTATGTGAAATACAAACTTTTAACAAAATAATTTTTTCAATTGATTGGTGAAAATGTAATTTAGACATTTTTGTGGAATACACAGTGAAAAAAACTGAGGCTGGGTACATTTTTACAAACAGTGATCAAAGTTCTGGCTGGCTGTTTAGCTCAGTTTGTCAGAGCCCGGCATTATAACACCAAGGTCTAAGGGTTCAATCCCCTTATCAGCCAGCCACCAAAAAAAAAAAAAAGTTCTAATGCTTCTACAGTGGTCTGGCATAAAGAAGTTCTCTCATGCTGGATTAGTAATAAGTAATAGGATAATGATGAAGAAACAGAATAATATAGGATTTAGAAAAAGAAATACATGAAATAAAGAAAGTTGTCCTTTAAGCAAGGAGTCAGCTTTAACTAAAGGGAAACTCTGAAGCAAACCACTCAGGTCTTAAAATAATTTGATTTGGGCTCTCTGTGGTAAATCTTGACATATGTATTATCCAGGAATGTAGGAAAGAACTTGCCTGTAAAGTAATCTGGCTGAAACAAATTCTCAGATATGACTAAAGTTTAAGTCAATTCACTCAAAAGTGGCAGATTTCCTGGTGGGTTTTCCCACCTTTCAATATAAAATATAAGGACTCCCTTGCTGTCTAATTGCTTTATTGCCCTTCTCAAAGCTAAACCTCCATGCCTCATGTGAAACATGTTTAGATAATTATGAGAAACTGAAATGCATGTCTGTCATGGGAGATTAACAAAGGTATATAAGTTGAATTTACTGATAATCATTGCAGACATAATTGAATTTAAAATAATTTAATAAGTTTAAAAATTATTTTTATGCTTCTATAACATCTATAAAAACTACATTATGATTTATAGTATTTTAGATAGCAGCTTAGTTTTTGTCTCTTCTGCAGAAATCAAGTCAGAGGTTTCCAACAGTTTCAAAACTTAATTCATAATATGGAGTTCTGTTTATAGTCTGACTAAAGTTAAGAAATATTATAAATACTAAGAAATATTGTAGAAAAAATAGATTAATTCAGGGAGTCTGATGGGAAATTACAGTGAACACTGCCAATTTGGGGATCAGGTTGCTTTGAGGATAATATAATATTATAATTGCACATGCATATGCAAGTATAGTAAGTACTATAGAATATAAATTGTACTGTATTGAACACATATATGAGCAATCACATGCATATATAAGAGGAAACATTATATAAGGTGTCATGAAAGAAGAAATAACTTTCATTTAACGAACCAAAAAAAAAAAAAAAAAAAGCATTTATCTTCTTTGGAAAAAGAAGAAATTAAAAATTAAATATAAAATGAACATATTAGCCCACTTTATTTTCATTCAATAATGGTAGCAAAAATATGCAAAGGCAGCAGATCTAAGAGTATTGACAGGAAAGGGGGAAGAGTAGAGATGATCTGGATAATGTTCAGCTTTTTTCTCCCTACAGAATCTTTATTAATAAAAGCCATTTTGTATGAACTCTTGCATTATCATCAGATATCCCAATTTTATGATTGATCACTATATATAAGGAAAAGTTGAGATTCATAAAAGTTAAGTGATTTATGCAAAGTTTTGGAGAGATGGCAGGAGACTGGGGATCAATATTCATTTCACTATACCTTATATTGTAGTTTTGGTCTTGGCACTATTATTAAAAACTGTCACATTTGGCAAATAACATTTTAGCATCTCACTTTCTGTGAGATTCACTATTCTGTGAAATCGAGGGTCAGAATAATAACATATAATAAAATATAACAAAGGTGGGCCGGCCCGGTGGCGCACTGCTACAGTGCGCTGCTTGGGAGCGCGGCGGCGCTCCTGCCGAGGGTTCGGATCCCACATACAGACCGGTTCCCGCTCACTGGCTGAGCGAGGTGCAGGCGCAACACCGAGGATTGCGATCCCGTTGCCGGTCCCGGTCCGGTATGGGTGCGACACTGAGGGTTGCGATCCATTGCCAGACACGAAAAAACACAAAAAGGAAAAAAAAAAAAAAATATATATATATATATATATATT
>NW_007726484.1:618437-656856 GCF_000696425.1 Galeopterus variegatus
AAAAAAAAAAAAAATATATATATATATATATATAACAAAGGAGTTGGCTAGGTCAATCAAAAAAGTACTCAGTGATAAAAACTGGGAAATGCTTGGATAAATAAAGTTAAACAAGTTTGTTTACAGTATTTCTCAGAGCCTTTGATAAATTAACATTCATTATAGTGGTATGTTACATTTTGCAAACATTTGGACATATAAGCACTTTTTGTTTTATGCTATACCTATGGATGTCTTCTAGAATGCCATACCATGTCATTGTAGTGAATTTGAGAGATTTCAGGGCAGATCAAGGAGGAAGGTATGACCACAAGATGGCAGTAGATACAATGAACGTTAGTCAGGCAGCACTTTGACAGGTTTGAGTGCAGGGTAAGTCCCTCACAGCATGAGACATTCCAAAGGCAATGTTGTAGGGAGTCACTACTCAGAAGGGGAGAAGGGTAAGGGAATTTCTGGAGGACTTGGAGAGACAGTTAATGTGTCATGATGTTGTTCACCAGAGCAGCAGTGGCTTGGGGTCTTTTATAGGCCTGGGTTTTATCTTCTCTATGGGTAGTAGATGTTGGCTGTAGTTTGCAGGGTGTGCAAAGCAGGTATTAGGCCTCATGGCCAACTTTAACATCAGCACACCAATGTTAAGGAAATTTCCATCTTCCTCCCCCTTTTCTGCTCCAGGAACTGGTCAGAAAAATTCCTCTCCTGGGAAGGGGTAAACATGACCATTATCATCAAAGGAATGTTGTGTGGGCTGCAGGAACAAGCTTTGGGCTGGAACACTTTGTACTGATACAGTGGCACACTAATTAGAAGCCTATGCCCTAATTGACCAGATGTTAGCAGACCACAAGGGCTGTGTCACCTTGCTTACCACTGATTTCAAAATTGCCCGTTACTCTCCAGAACCCTCAAAGGCTTATAAACCTCCTGCTTTACTTCATTGGGGGGAACTGATCTGACTCAGTCTCGCCTCCGTGTTGGTGAAATAAAGCTGCTTGGCTGAAATAGCACCTGGCTCGGGTCTCTCTCTCTCTTTCCCTCCCTCCCTCTCTTTTTTCCATCTTGCCAAACCTAACATTTATTGGCGCCCAACATGGGGCCGGGTAGTTTTGCTCCCAGCCAGCCCAGCCACAAAGACCCAGTGAGGTACTTTCTCTCAAACCCTCGCTTCTCCCTCCTTCTCTGTCTCTGAAATCTCCCACTAAAAGGCAGCATAACTGATGGCAACTGAAGGCCCTGGAGATTTCTCTCTCTTCTGCTTTGCCTCATCTATACTGTCCCAAGACTTGAGCCAGCCACTTTTTGCTACCATATTCCTTTGCTGATTCCTGCATCCAACACTGGCTACTGATCTCTGCTTAGGTGAGTGAATTCTTGTTTCCCTCTCACTATGGGACCCTGTTCACAGACAGTCCAGGACTCTCAACAAAACCCTAGCACCAGGGTGGCGGCTCTCCTCTCAGCCTAGGCACCTCCACACTTAGGGACACCTAGTGTCATTGGTTTGCCTCTCACTCTCAGACCTTCACAGATTTCTGGGGATGCCTGGTCTTTGCTGAGGATCTGAGAGACCTGAATTTCTCTCACCCCCCAAATTTACATCTCACCTTATGGGCAATCAGACCATTTGTAATACTCTCACCTGACATCTGCCCAAAATGACTTATTTTCTTCTGAAACACTGCCTGGCCACAATACAAATTGGATAATGAAAGCTGGTGGCCAGAAGATGGTGCTCTCAATTTCCAAATTCTCTGCAATTTAGAAAACTTCCTCCACTGCAATGGAAAATGGTCTACAGTCCCCTGTACCTGAGCCTTTGTTTACCTTCATTCTCAACCCTCTCTCTGTTGCTCTTGTGCTACTCTTCAGATACTTCTTTTACAAACTGAACCCAACTCCCTGCCTTGGGGTAACACTACATGGCCCATGGCAGAACTGATCACTCTGTCACTGGATCACAAACCTCACCACTTTGCATCAGGCTACTAGGATAGACAATCAATATATAGCAAATTAGGCTACATGTTCCCATCACACAGTCTTACAGGCAAAAAAAAAAGTTAAAAGGAGCCAGTCTCTGGCAGGATTTGTTTAGAAACTGCAGGGCTCATTTAGCAACATTGTATGTGTAACATTCTGAGCTAAAGGTGGAATGTGGAATATTTCCTGCAGTGACTGAAACAGTTTCAACTTATAGCCTGCAATGGAACCCAGTAGCTAAGACATAGCCTAATGGTCAAACAAGGAGTAACTACAGCGGCCAAACTAGGGGAGGCGCATAGACAACCCTCTCCTTTCTGTGTTCCTTCACCACATGCTTTGCTCCCTAATTATGCTGAACATTGTGAGCTTTGCATTCTTCCTTGTTTTTCTGTGTATCCCTCTTCAAGCATCCTTTCTCTGTAACACTCTTTTTACACTGTTTGTTTAAAAGTTACCTTTTGGGTGTTAAAAATGACTCAAGGATTAAAAAAGCCAACATTTTATATGTTTGGGAAAGGTCTGTATGCTTGGGTTTGCCTTTTGGTTACCTAAAATCTGATAATCAGAAAGAAAAAAGGTGGTGAGGCGGGTGTAAATAGTTTAAAATCATATTGCTATGAAAAATGTTTTCAGAATTATCAGCTTACATCTTTGCCTGGGTTTTCTAATCAAATGGGATTACATTTGACTTTGCTAAAGGCTTTTAGGGTTAAAGTTGTAAACCCAGCCCAAAATAAAAAGATCATTTTGAATCAAATTATGTATTTTTTAATTAAACATTAATATCAAAAGTACTCTGATGCAAGGTTAGAGTTTGCTTTCCTATGTTGGAACAACCATGTTTTCTGAAAGCTCTTAACTGCTCTTAATAAAAAATTGTAAGAGGTTTTTTTTTTTTAAACCTTTTAGATAACTGGCCTAGGAAACATTCCATGTTTTATCAAGACAATTTCTTGTGCTCTTTGCCTTTAAAATCCTTTATCACTTTGATTTTATTTTTATAAGTGATTTGTGATCTTATTTATCTAAGTATTTTAAGCCTTTGTTATTTGACACACTTTCCAAAACCAAATTCTAAAAATTCAAACTTTTGCCTTAAACTAACTTTGAGGGGTTCCAAGGGTGCTGGAGCTTCTCAAAGGATATATATACAAGATGTATCAAAACCAATTGGCTTATGTGATAAATTAAACTATATGGGAAGCATTGTCAAAACAAGAAATAATGTTTGACTCTCTTTGTGTTATACTGAGATGTTATTAATATGTGTTCCAAAAAAAAAAATTGTGTAAGGTTCTTAGAAATCTATGTCTTACATAAATGCTGTCAGTCATAATCTTGGTTCAATTACAATTTTAAAATGTTATTTCCTAACCTAACAGATACAGGTTCCTGACAACTTTGAGTTTGTACCAATATTCTAATAAAAAAACTAATGGGTTTATAAAATTACTAATCAAGGTCAAAAGAACAAAAGCTAATTACCTAAAACTAAATTAACTGATAAAAAATGGGTTTCTACAATTTCTTTGTTTTAAAACATTGATAATTCTTTTCAACAATTAAAACATTTACTTTTCTTTCTACTCCATGCGTCTAGGATTTTAAAACTATTCATAAGTATTGTTATTTTATGGCAATATAGTTATTTACATAAGTTCAATAAGGATGTGTTCTTCTTGTAATAGGACACAATTGGAGACACTGGTTATTTTACAATGGCTTTGATTGGAATGTCAGGTTTTCAGATATGACCAAACTGACCTGCCACCACCTGCCCCCATCACTGCACCCCCCCTTCTGTTCTTCTCCTTTGAGAGGTAGCAGGAACTGAGGACACTGTTAGGGTTCATGTTCCTTTTGATACGGCTCAAATACAGAAGGAACTGGGATCAGATACTACAGATGCTACTCAATATCTAAAGGAATTCCAATATCTCATCCAATCCTATGATTTCACTTGGCATGACTTTTCTGTTATCCTCTCTTCCACGTTAGCCCTGGAGAGGAAGGAGTGAGTCTGGACTGCAGCCCAAGCCCATGCAGACACCATACATACTCAGGACCTGACTCAGTATCCTCTGGGTCCTGTGGCTTTCCCACGAACTGACCCAAAATTGGAACTATCAACTAAAATCTCCAGATAGAAGAAAGAGAGGTCACATCTCACATGTCTTATAGAAGGGATGAAAAAGGCTTCTTTAAAAGCAGTCATTTATAACAAAATAAAGGAAGTTATTTGAGAACCTAATGAAAGCCCTGCACTTTTTATGTCTCGCCTCACTGGGGCTGTAATATAATATACCAACCGTAACCCCGAAACAGAGAGGAGGAATCTAAAAAACCCAAAAACTAAACTATGACCAAATCAAATACCAGTTACTGGCTACTGCTTGCTATCTGGGAAAATCAGAAACCGCGAACACCTCAAGGCTAGGCTAAAAACCTACCATTGCTCTCCCAAGTAACTGCTTCAAGTGCAGTAAAGCAGGGCACTAAGCAAGTGTCTGCTCAAACCTGAGGCCCCACCAGGGCCCTGTCCCCTGTGTGGTGAGAAGGGGCATTGGAGAGTCAGCTGTAGTAAAAGGGTCTCTGGAGCTGCTCCAAAAACCCCTACTGAGCCCAGTTTGGAGCTATCTGACCTGCTGGGATAAGCCCCTGAAGACTGCGACTGATGGGGCCCGGGCCTTACAATCCCTGCTGCCACGCCTATCACTGCCTCTAAACCCCACTTAACAGTAATGGTAACAGGTAAGCTCATTTCTTTCTTACTAGATGTGGGGGCCACACACATTTGGTACTTCCAGAATATTCAGGCCAACTTTTTGATTCCTCCATTTCTTTTGTAGTGGTGGGAGGAATTCCATTCAAACCAAAGGTCACCTCCCCTCTACCTTGTATTCTTTTTAAAGTACCTTTCACACACGAGTTTATAGTCATTCCACATTGGCCTACTCCTATTTTGGAAAGGGACATCCTCACCAAGTTCCAGGCATCCATATACTTTACTCCAAACCCACCTGAACCTCTTCTACTCTTATGCCGCCCAGACTCACTTCTCCCCTCTAACCCCCTGCCCCCTGAAATAGTTGACCCCAAGTCTGGGATACCACTACTACTTCTATTGCTCAACATTACCCCCCAACTGCAAACAAGTTAAAAAAACCCTTCCACATTCCGTCACCAGGCCCTACGTCCGGTCAGTAAAGAGGGACTCCAGAGACTTAAGCCAGTTATTCAACAATCACTCTAGGCTAGTCTATTAAAGGAGTAATCAACACTGGTCCAACCACTATCCGGCTCTCTCGGATACCAGAGGAACAGGCTACTGCAGATCAGTAACAGCATAGCTGCCTCAATCCTCGGCCTCCTCTCACCGCTTGGGCCTTCTGACTCTTCCTACTTCTATCCCACTGCCAACCTTACTGTACCCTGTATTGCTCTAACTGATATGTCTTTTAAATCTAATTACAAATCCAATTACTACTCCAGACACTCCTTACTTCCCATCGGTTCTGTGCTAAAGGATCTACAAACCTTTCATATCCTGCACCTCAACCTCTCTTGGTACCCTTTTCAACACCCTCCCACCTCAGTAGATGGACTTTGGGCAGCTATAAGCAAGTTATACCTCCAGGGAGATTTCAGCAACTTCGATTTAGACCAGCTACAGTGGTTTACTTTTATTACCTGCATCCTTCTATTTGCCAAATATACTCCATAATGCTCGGGCCACTCCTACTACTCATCCTCACCACAAATATTTCCACTCCTCAGTCCAGCCATCAAATCAATAGCTGGATCCCTTTCATAAACCTTACACAACAACTCCTAATCCAGTCACATTCTCCTCTGTCAGCTAATTGTTGGATCTGTCTTTCTACCCAAACTCAATAAACTCACTACAGAATAGGATCCACCCTAGTTTGGGGAAATGATATGTGCTTCTCAGGTCCCCCATCCATCTCCTGGAATAAACCTCCTCCTACCACCACCTCCAAACCAACAACCACACACCCTCTCTGCAGACAGAGCCCCCACCAACCTTCCCTACCAGCCCCTAACTGGAGTCATCCTCTCCAGATCCTGGTCAGTGTGGGACCTAGAAAATAAGTCTCATGGCTGGCCATTTTTGCCTATAGCTTCTATTTTACTACCCCAGGTGTCTTCTTCCTCTGTGGCACCTCATCCTACCTCTGCCTTTCCTCTGCCTGGCCTGGCACCTGTACCTTAGTGTTCCAGCTCCCCACTGTTACCTTACTGTCAAGCAATCAAACTATTCAATAAACCCTTCCTGACACAGTTCTCTCTTCTACAGCCCATCATAATCGGGCTGCTCCACTCCTCATTCCCTTACCGGCTACCCTAGGAATTTCCACAGCTCTAGGGACAGGAATAGCTGGTGTTAGCACTGCCACAATCCATTTCCAACAACTGTCAAAAGCTCTCTCTGACACTCTAGGTGAAATGGCCTCCACCCTTACCACCACTCAAAGTTAAATAAATTCACTGGCAGAAATCATTCTTCAAAATAGGCCACCACTCAAAGTTAAATAAATTCACTGGCAGAAATCATTCTTCAAAATAGATGGCTTTGAATATCCTAACTGATGAAAAATGAGGTACCTGTCTCTTCCTAGAGGAAGAATGTTGTTTTTTATGTTAACCAGTCCAGAACAGTCTGAGATGTGGCAAAAAGTAATGTGACAGGGCATCTCAAATTCAACAATCAACAGACACATCCTGGTCTCAATGGCCCCAGTGGGCCTCCCTTCTAATCCCTTTTCCAACTCCTCATGTGCTTCTAGTTCTAGGCTTAACAATTGGATTTTTTAATTCCAAATATTCATCACACTCATCAAACGGACCACAGAATCCATCACTGCCCAGCAGGTCAAGACAGTCCTTACACTTCAAGCTGTCTGATACCAGTGATTACTATCAGACCCCCAAATACCCGCTCATGATTTGGTGCCCATAATCAGCTAGAAGAAAATACAGAAGAGACCTTTGTCCAAACTCTCCCCTCCCTTCTTTTGTGTGTGTGTGTATATATATATACATGTATGTGTATATATATAATATATATATATATACATTTATGTATATATATAACATATAAAGCCTTCCTTTATATATGTATGTGTGTGTGTGTGTGTGTGTGTGTGTGTGTGTGTGTGTGTGTATATATATATACATGTATGTGTATATATATAATATATATATATATACATTTATGTATATATATATAACATATAAAGCCTTCCTTTATATATGTGTGTGTGTGTGTATGTGTGTGTGTGTGTGTGTGTGTGTGTATATATATATATATATATATGTATGTATATAAAGGGAGGAATATTAGGCCTCATGGCTAGCTTAACATCAGTACATCAATGTTAAGCAACTTTCCATCCTCTTCCCCCTCCCTTTTCTCTTTTCTGCTCCAGGAACTGGTCAGAAAAATTCCTCTCCTGGGAAGGGGTAAACATGACCGTTATCATCAAAGGAACATCTTGTGAGCTGCGGGAACAGGCTTTGGGCTGGAATGCTTTGTACTGATACAGTGGCACATTAATTAGAAGCCTATACCCTAATTGACCAGATGTTAGTGGACCACAAGGGCTGTGTCACCTTGCATATCACTGATTTTGAAATTGCCCATTACTCTGCCAGAACACTCAAAGGCTTATAAATCTCCTGCTTTCCTTTGTTTGGGGGAACTGATCTGACTCAGTCTCCCCTCCATGTTGGTGGACTAAAACTGCCTGGCTGAAATAGCGCCTGGTGCGGGTCTCTCTCTTTTTCTTTCTCTATTCCCTCCCCCCCCTCCCCTTTTCTCTGTCTCACTGAACCTAACAGCAGTCAGGCTCTAGATGTCTGGAAATGTGCTCATTTTTATCTATATTTAAAATAATTGGATATGTAAAAATTGACTTTGGTATTGGCAGGCTTTTGAGCTAATAGTCTTGGTATGCTGTAAAAAATAAACATAGGGCCTCAGAGGCCATCTCTGGGTCATTTATGTAACAGTAACATAGTTAGTAAATCCTGGGCCAGATGAATTTCTAGGTCAAAAATATTATTATTCTACACAAAATATTTTGAACTCTTGCCATTTCAATGTCTACTTTCTCCACTTCCAGCAGCCACATGAAAATAAAAGAAGTGATTTGAAAGGGGTATGATTCTTGCTTGTAATGCTTTAATTGACTGATCATTTTTCTTTACTATAAAGTAATGGTTCTCAAAGTGTGGTCTTTGGATCCTACAGTCCATGATCCTTTCAGAGTTTTTTCATGGAACACCAGTTTTACTTGAAAGAATGACTGACAGCCTAAGTTTATTCCCATTTGGGTACTTGGCAGACTGTTTCTTGAAAATGAGTGAAATGAGCCTGTCACTTCAAACAAAACAAATGATAGAACTTGTTGCCAGTGATAAAACTTTAGCTTTCAAGTGGATTTTGGAAAACTTGTAGATATCACTATGATCTTGAAAGCTACTTAGTACCTTTCTGAGATCAGTGGTAATATTAACCAGTAATTTTTTTCTGTATAAGGAAATGTGTCAACATTTGGAAGACCTGTATAACTCAGAGAACCAATATTTTCCAAACTGCCAGTGCATGATGTTACAAATCATACATGGGTAAAAGACCCATTCAAAATTCAAGACACACCAGTGAATTATAATGTAAACATATGAAAAGTTAATTGATATGTGTTCAACTTCCACACTAAAATTAACTTTTAAGAAATTACCACTGGCTGAGTTTTGGGGTAATATCAAAGAAGTATATCCATAATGATCTAAAATGTGATGATCTGAATGAAAATATTTCTCTTTTCCATGTAACAGGTTTATTATTTTTTAAAAAGTGAATAAATACATTAAAATTTTGTTTTAATTTAATTTTTAACTTCGTAAACATAACCCACATAAATAAAAACTCTTTGGGGTCCTCAATAATTTTTAAGAATGTAAATGGGTTCTAAGGCCTATTTGAAAAATGCTGCCAGAGACTATTATCTCAATTACTGAAACCTACAAATGGTGAAGGTTTTTGGTCTAATTACTGATAAAAAAAATACAAAGGAAAACCAATAGAATTGTTCTGAAACATACAAAAATCTAAGACTTTTCATAATTGAGTAACATTTCTAGCATATATCTTTTAGAGGGAAGATGAAACAAAAATACTAGAGGGAAGGAGAAAAACATGATTTGGACATACCTACATAGGTCAACATCATCAGAACATTATTTCTCACAAAGAATAAACCACAGGATACATTTTGCTTTCAGATTAACATAACTGTTTTACAATGTGTCTGGACCATTCCTCTCAGAGGAATCTGGTTCTAGTGTGGAAATTTCTATTTTTATGTACTATTAGTTACACAGATAAGAGTGCATGTGGTAACTATGCAGTCAGTGATACCCCATAAATTAATAAATTCCAAGTTTATGTGCAACAAGCAATCTAAACAGACCCTTTCCACTAGCACTTACTAGTTCACATGTTTATCAGGAGGTCTAGTTTAGGCAATCCTTCCTTAGGGTGATCCTGAGTTGAAGGGGATGAGTCACAGGCTTTATGGTCATTCTTTCCTTCATAATAACCAAAAGGATTGAACTATAGAGTCACAAAATTCCCTAAACTAAAGAAGAAATGGCCCATTTTCAGAGCTAAGAGAATAAACTATGTATTCATAATTTGACTAAAGCTTATCATTGTATTAGAGAATATTACAGTTTGAATAATAATTCCATAAATACTCTGGAGATTACAAGTCAATAGCTTTATTTGAACAATTTTCTAAACACATTAATTTGGAAGTCCGCTGAATGAATGAATGAATTCCTTGAAGAATGGAATGGCTAGTAAGTCTCATAGTACAGTTGTCTCTCGGTAATCACTGGGGATTGGTTCCAGGACCCCCACAGGTACCAAAATCTGAAGATGCTCAAGTCTCTTTTATAAAATTGCACAGTATTTGCATATAACCTATGCACAACCACCCATATACTTTAAATCATCTCTAGATTATTTACAATACCTAAGACATGTAAATGTTAAGTAAATAGTTGTTTTACTGTGTTGTTTTCTTTATTTGTATTATTTTTTTATTGTTGTATTTTTTATTTTTTCTTTCCGAATAATTTCAGTTGTAATCTGTGGATACAGAACTCACAGATATGGAGGGCTGACTGTATTAAGAATCATTTTAGGTTTTTTACATTATGTTTTTAAGTGCTATGACCTCTGAATAAAACGGAATATTTTTAAAGTATTTTTCCCTTTTCTATAGAAATGGAAATAGGTAATCTTTAATTGACCATGGGCATGGGAATGGCCTTCCTGATTAACTGAGGTATTTTTATTTTGTAATTGTAATTATCATTTTGTTTGTGATTAAAAATATTTCTAAACATATTTTATGAGTCCCCCTTGCTTGTTCAGTGTAATGGTTAAATGCACACATAGCTCAGTGGGTAGATTTATACACTTTTAGCTGGTATTCTGAAAAGATCTGCTATCAAAGGTTGCTGTTATAACATTTTACATATTGTGGTCTCTTCTACTTTTAAAAATAGCCTACTTGTTTTCTGAAAATACAATTTTCTGTCTTGTTTGATGACCAAAGACCCTTTGTTTCTCCTTTCACAATCTCTAGAATAGTGTACACATACCAAGTCACAGTCCCATGAGTTTTTCTGGTTCTAAATTATTTTCTTAAAATTATTATTATGGGCTGGCTGGTTAGCTCAGTTGGTTAGAATGTGATGTTATAACACCAATGTCAAGGGTTTGGATCTCCCTACCGGCCAGCTGCCAAAAAAAAATATTATTATTATTATTATTATTATTATTTTTTTTTTTTTTGTCTTTTTTGTGACCAGTAAGGGGATTTGGATCTCCCTACCGGCCAGCTGCCAAAAAAAAATATTATTATTATTATTATTATTATTATTATTATTATTATTTTTGTCTTTTTTGTGACCAGTAAGGGGATCGCAACCTTTGGCTTGGTGTCGCCCGCACCAC
Organism: Galeopterus variegatus; assembly: GCF_000696425.1. NCBI lineage: Eukaryota > Metazoa > Chordata > Mammalia > Dermoptera > Cynocephalidae > Galeopterus > Galeopterus variegatus. The sequence continues at coordinate 629,476 of NW_007726484.1, forward strand.
GCTCAGCCAGTGAGCGCACCGGCCATTCCTATATAGGATCCGAACCCGCGGCGGGAGCATCGCTGCGCTCCCAGAGCCACACTCTCCCGAGTGTGCCACGGGGCTGGCCCAAAAATTATTAATTTTTAATAGGTTAATACCATCCACATGATACCGAATTCAAATGGTACAAAAGGGTATACTAGTGAAGCCTGTTTCCTAATTTTGTCCCTCCACAGCTTTCTCTGGAGGTAACCACTGTTAACGTTTTTTTATATGTCCCTTTTGGCTCCAGTTTCTTGAGACATGTCTGCCTAAAAGAAGAGCTACTCTTCACTATAGATGCCACTAATACCCAAATAAAACCCAAGGTTACAGCCTTGGTTAAGACACTGGCAATCCAAACAAAAGAAAAGATAGAGAAGCTGTCATAGGGACTTGCAGGATAGAAACTCAAGCTAGAGAATAATTGCTTAGACTGTAATTAAAGAAATGGATATAACTCCTGTTTTACAAGTGAGACCCAGGTTATGTTATGGTATGGGTAGGGGTAATGTGAAAGGTGCCGTGGTTTCTGGGGGAGGGTGATAAACAGTATCATGGCTCTTACACAGGCCAAATGGGTTATGGCTACTTTGTTCTCATTCAGTGAAGAGCCACATTAGAATAGAGTCCAAATTATCCTCAATTTCAATGTCCACACTTGATAACAGTTGACAGGCCATTTAGCATGTTTGATAGATGTAATATTACAAACTTGAAATTTTGTCTACATGAAGCATTGTATTTAATATCAAGACCACAACCACTACTGTTATCCTCATCCTCATCCTTGCTAACATTTATTAGCACTTACCACCAACACCATCATCATCATGACTAACATTTGTTGAGCTCTTACTATGTGCAAGGTACCATAAAAAGAGTTGTCAGATAATCCTTATGACCAAGCCTGTGAATTATGCCCATATCATTATGCCCATTTTCATTATGCCCATTTTACAAATGAGGAAACTGAATAATGGAATGGGTTGAGTAATTTACTCAAGGTCACACAGTTGTAAGAGATGAAGCCAGGATTTGGAGCCAAGCAGACTATCAGACTAACCTGTTATCAGGGGGCATCCATGGAAAAGTAATATTCGTATCTGAGGACAGTAAGTAAGGACAGCTTCTACAGCCTCATCAGTCAGATTTACACAATGTCCCATATGGATCTCCTATTTAAAAATAAAAAGAAAATTAAAAGAAAAAAATAGATCTATAATAACAGTATGAAAAAGTTTGGGTACAAAAAGAACCAGATATCTACTTGCAAGAAAAACTATAAAGAAAGGACCAATGTAAGTCTGAAGTAATTTGGAACATAAAGCAGACTTAAAAGTTAAATATGCAACCATTTAATAAAGCAATTTGGCAATATCAATTAAATCTGAAGATAAGTATACCCCAGAACCCAGCAATTCCAACTGTAGATGTCCATTTCAGAGAAACTCCTCTATACATGTGTATAAGGAAACAATTTATAAATATGCTGATTGCAATATTACTTGCAATAGTAAAGAAGTAGAGAATGTGTAAGTAAGTGGTTTATTAATATAATGGGATAAGATAAGGGGCCCAACAGCTGAAATGAAAAATATCTACTTGTATTAATGGACATAATCTCAAACATAATGTTAGTCAGGCTCTTTTTTTTTTTTTTCCTTTTTGTCTTTTTTACTGACTGGTAACGGGATCGCAACCCTCGGTGTCACGCCCGTACCGGGGACCAGCAACGGGCTCGCAACCCTCAGTGTTGCGCCCGCGCCGCACTCAGCCAGTGAGCGGGAACTGGTCTCCACATGGGATCCGAACCCTCGGCGGGAGCGCTGCCGCACTCCCAAGCGGCGCACTCTCCAGTGCGCCACCGGGCCAGCCCAAGTCAGGCTCTTTGGAAAACAGTATGGTAGTATCTTATAAAGCTAAACATGTACTTGCTATATGACTCAGCAATTTCACTCCTAGGTATTTACCCAAGGAAAATGAAAATGTACATGTATACAAAGACTTACACTCAAATGTCTGTAGCAGTATTCATTAATAGCCCCAAATTGGAACAATCCAAATGTCCATCAAATGAACGTACAAATAACTGTGGCATATCCATACTATGGAATACTACTTAGCAATAAAAAGGAATGAAGTATTAACACATGCAGCAACATGGATGAATCTAAAAAACATTATGCTAAGTAAAAGAAGCAACATAAAAGAAAGAAGTAAAATATAAAAGACTATATTCTGCATAACTCCATTGATATAAAATTCTAGAAAAGGCAAAACCATAATGACAAAGTAAATCACTGTTTGCTCGGGGAGGGTCACAGGAAGAGAAAATTACAAAGGGACAGCAGAAAACTTCTTAGGGTGGTGGAAATGTTCTATATCTTGACTGTAGTGGTGGCTACATGATGATATAATGATTATCGAAATTCCTGTACACTTAAAATGGGTGAATTTACTTACATGTTACTTATATCTCAATAATGCTTGAAAATTTTTATTTATTTATTTATTTATTTGGTGGCTAGTTGGTATGGGGATCTGAACCTGTGACCTTGGTTATAAGGCTGCGCTCTAGCCAACTGAGCTAACTGGCCAGCCCAAGCTTAAAAAATTTAAAACCATAATTTTAAATAAAAAAGCAAATTGTAAAAGGACATATACATTATGAAATCATTATGTAAATTTTTAAAACATATAAAACAATACTATATCTTATTCATGGATTTATACATATAAAGAAAAAGTATCCAAACATGCAAGGAAAGATACACAGTTATCTTTAGGATAGTGGTTACCTCTGAAGGAATAATGGGGGAATAAATGAGGGGGGTTTTAGATGTGACATTATTTTAGAAAAAGAAACTGAAGTAAATGCAGAAAATGTTAAAATCCAAGTGGTTGGTCCACAGGTCTCTGTTATATTACTTTATATACTTTTCCATATGTTTGAAATATTATATATCCTTTGTTTGATGTTCTAATTGGAACCCTTTTGCATTGCTGGTGGGAATGTAAAATGGTGCAGCTACTGTAAAAACAGTATGGAAGTTCCTCAGAAAATTAAACATGGAATTATCATATGTTCCAGCAATTTTACTTCTAGGTATATACCCAAAGAAATTGAAAGCAGGGAGTCAAACAGTTATTTGTACACGCATGTTCATAGCAGCATTATCCATAATAGCCAAAAGGTGGGAACAAAATATTGACAGATGAATGAACAAAATATGTGATACACATGTACAGACACACACACAGACACAAACACACACACAATGGAATATTATTCAGCCTTAAAAGGAATGAAATTCTGATACATGCTACAATATGGATGAACCTTGAAAACTTATGGTAAGGGTAACACCAAGGTCAAGGATAGCCTTCTTAATATATTTAGAAAAAGGTTATAGGTGCCACATCAGTTATTGAATCCAAAGGCTAAACACTAATTTAAGATCTTTTACACCAAGGTCAAGGATAGCCTTCTTAATATATTTAGAAAAAGGTTATAGGTGCCACATCAGTCATTGAATCCAAAGGCTAAACACTAATTTAAGATCTTTTAAAATGGTTGTACAATGTGGCTATCAAGAAAAATAGTATGGTAACAAAATTAGTAGTCCTGGTAGAAATATCAGTTAAACATGAAATCCTAAGAATATCACTTTATATTGATAAACTTTTACAATCTTCATCCATAAGACTATCCTTAAATCTGTTAGAAACTAAAATTTCTGGGAAATAAGAACTTTCATTGCAAGTAAAATGTGTGTGTGTCTGTGTGTTTTAAGCACATTTATTTTACCAGTTTTTATTTACTCTGGGAATAAAGAGGTAGAGGCAAAAAAAAAAAAAGTATGAAATACCTAATTGATAAGGCATTGGTTGTCTGCTAGTATAAATATAAATTATATATATATATATATATATTTGCCTGGACCTGTTTGACAAGTCTTTATAGATATTTTTAAATTACCTCTAATTTCTTGGCACAAGGTCCACTAACAAGTGCAACCACACCATTGTCAGATACCTAAGCAAAGGGAAAAAGAAAAACAACCATAAATGGAGATGATGGGAGTAGAATTTTCTAAAGAGTATTAATCATTTAGATATAGTTTTATTGCATCCCATTCAGCAAATATGTGTTTTAGCCATACATACGTTCTACACTTGTTACTTAACAAAATTGAGGGGAATAAGCCAAATTATATTGCAATTACTTAACCACCAAAAGCAAGAAGTGGTCAGCAGTTTCAATAACAAAAAGAATTACAGTAATTATGCTGTTCTGATTCATCATTGAAATACACTGAGCAAACAAAGTCAATATGTTTCAAGTCTATGTTTCATTTACCTGAGTAGCAGAAAAGTCAACACACTGCAAAAATGGGCAGTTTTTCCCTAATGCACGTAAGGACACATCAGTAATACTTAAGCAGCCACCTAAATCAATGATCTTCAGCAGCCGGCAATTGAGGGCAAGAGCAAGGACTCCTTCATCAGTGAGACTGCAGCATCTTTTCAAAGAAGCTTCATGCAGGTATGAACAAGATGAAGCCACAGCTTTTATTCCTGGAGAAAAACAATTACGTATCAATGAGCCACATGTGTGTGTGTATATTACATATTTATGAGAAATGTGACTGGTTTTCATTTTAACAATCACCAATTGCATGTTAGCCTTTTTCAAAGCAGTCCATCTGTGAGGCTATGCTTATTTTCTAGTGATGCTGTCATTATTCAGAATTCTTGGAATGTTTCAGGAATTCTCTACAGTCCGTAGTATATTCTTCAGAATACCTGCAATTAATGGTAAGCCTGTATTGTCACAAGTAGATTTGCTTTTAAGACATAGGCAAAATTCATTTAGAACCAAATTAGATGATTCTCCTTTTGGTTAAAACAAAAATTTTAAAGGAATAAAGTTAATTTTCTTGTGTACTCTGAAGGGAAATCAAAAGTTAAATTGCCCATATGTTTTAAGTAATGGTCTCCGTGCTTATCCTTAGGAATCATAGTTATACGTATCTATTCTCTCTTCCCACCCTTTGACTCTGTCTTCAAACCTGGATTTCTTTTTGACCACCATGTTATTTCTCTGTTAGTCCAGACCAGTCTTACATTTTACTGAGGGTCAAGAAAAGAGAAGTCCTGAAATCCTTAGATCCTGATGTAAATGCACACTGGAGACTGGTACATCACACCATGCCACATTGCAGGCACAAACACTATAGCACTGTTAAAATTTCTGAATATAAAAATTTAGTTACCATCCCTCTTACACACACACACACACACACACACACACACACAAACACACACAGAATCATTTTTTGTGGCCCTTTGCCAGTTTCTCAGTAACCCCCTTCCCTATCCCCCTTTTCCACCTGTGTGGCCTCAGTTCCATTCTTTCCTTTTGAAAGTTCAATGAATTATTGTGATTGTTGTATCTTTATTTCTTTTTTAATTTACTTTGTTTATACATTGTGTGTGTGTGTGTGTGTGTGTGTGTGTGTTTATGGATAGAGCCAGTTTCCAGAAAGACTAAGTGATCAGGTTAGAACTTTCCTGACTTCTGGGAAGAGGGGGTGGGAATTAAACTCTATAAATAAAAACTTTTTTTAGTTTGTTTAATGCCCTGTTTATTAATATTGTGAATTTGACAGCAGCCAATTAATAATAATAATAATTGTAATAATAATACAAACAAATGGCCAAGATTCCTCTGAACGAATATTCCCTTCCTACTTACGAATTTTAAAAATTCACTTTCCCCAAACCTTTAAATGTTAGCCACATCACTAGCCAAACACTTCCAAACATTTAATGAAAATTACCTGCCTAGCATATGAGAAACTCTTTACTGTTTTGGGTTTTTTTTTTTTTTATTCAAATATAATTGACAGTTTGTACATATTTATGGGACAGGCATTGGATATCAATACCTCTGTGCAATATGTGATGCTCAAATCAGGATAATTAGTATATTCAACATCACACAATGTAATCATTTTTTTGTGGCCCTTTACCAGTTTCTAAGTCCCCTCCCCCTCCCCTTTTCCACCTGTGTGGCCTCAGTTCCATTCTCTCCTTTTGAAAGTTCAGCGAATTACTGTGATGGTTGTATCTTTCTTTCTTTTTTTATTGGTACTTTTTAGCTTCCACTTATGAGTGAGGACATGCAGTATTTCTCTTTGTATGCCTAGCTTATTTCACTTAACATAATTTTCTTTAAGTTCATCCATGTTGCTGCAAATGACAGAATTTCAATCTTTTTTATGGCACAGTAGTATTCCATGATGTATAGATACCACATTTTCCTTATCCAGTCATCTGTCGATGGACATTTAGGTTGGTTCCAATTCTTGGCTACTGTAAATAGAGCTGCAATAGACATGGGAGTGCAGGTATCCCTTCAACATGATGATTTCCATTCCTTTGGGTATATACCCAGCAGTGGGATTGCTGGATTGTATTGCTGGATTGTAGTTTGAGGAAATGCCATAGTGTTTTCCACAATGGCCACACCGATTTACAGTCCCACCAATGGTGTAGGAGGCTTTCCCTTTCTCTGCATCCTTGTCAGCATTGGTTATTTTCTCTTTTTGATAATAGCCAGTCTAACTGGGGTGAGATGATATCTAAGTGTGGTTTTGATGTGTATTTCCTTGATGCCTAGTGATATTGAACATTTTTTCATCTGGTTGTTGGCCATTTGTGTATCTTCCTTTGAGAAATATATACTCAGCTGCTTTGCACATTTTTTAATAGGATTACTTTTTTTTTTTACTGTTAAGCTGTTTGAGTTCCTTGTATACTGTGGATAATAATCTCTTATCGGATACATAGTTTGCAGATATTTTCTCCCATTCTGTAGCTTGTCTTTTCACTTGTTTCTTTGCTATACAGAAGCTTTTTAGTTTGATAGAATCCCATTTGTTTATTTTTTTTCTTTTGTTGCCTGTGCTTTTGGGGTCTTATTCATAAAGTCTTTGCCCAGTCCTACTTCCTGAAGTGTTTTTCCTATGTTTTCTTTTAGGAGTTTTATAGTTTCAGGTCTTAATATTTAAGTCTTTATCCATTTTGAGTTGATTTTGGTATATATTATGAGAGGTATGGGTCTAGTTTCATTCTTCTACATATGGATGTCCAGTTTTCCCAGCACCATTTATTGAAGAGGCAGTCTTTTCCCCAATGTATTTTCTTGGTGCCTTTGTCAAAGATCACTTGGCTAAGTTTGTGGGCTGATTTCTGGGTTCTCTATTCTGTTCCATTGGTCCACATTGTCTGCTGAACAAGGAGATTTGATGAGCTTCCAGGTTGGTAAATGCATCCACAGGCTGGGAAGGCGGTGCACCCCAACTCCATGGGGACAGAAGCTCCTGAGCTTGGGACCCTTCCAGACCTTATCCTATGTACTATTCATGTGGCTGTTCATCTGTATCCTTTACGTATAATAAACCAGTAAATGTAAGTAAATTATCTCCCTGAGTTCCGTGAGCCGTTGTGCCAGATTACTCAAAACAAGGTCATGGAAACTCCTGATTTACAGCTGGTCAATCATAAGTACCAGATGCCTGGACTTGCGATTGGTATCTGAAGTGGGACTTCTTGTGATACTGAAACTGAGCCCCCATAAGGATTTCTCTTAAAAGTTTACTCTTTGTCCATGTACCCACTTACATAGCTTCTATATGCTTAAGGGTTATAAATCAGAACTGAGTCTCCCTCCTGTTCTCCCACTTTCCTAATCAACCTTTTTGAACAAAGGCATTCCAAAGAAAGACCAAGTTGATTATTAACCTACACTCTTGCTTAGAGAAGATTGTGTTAGGCATGCACATTAGTAAAGAGTCTGAGTCAGATACTTCAAAGTTCCACTGATGCTTGGCTAAAGTCATTTTGTCTTTGAGTTTTCCCCCCAGGAAACAACTCCAGCTTTGAGATAACATCAGAGACTTGAGGCTCACCGGACCACCACCACAGACCCCATGACATCAAGGAACTCTGTTTATCATGAAATCCTGACTTCTGACTTAAGTCACCTGCAAACCCTCCCTTCACTACCTCCCTGCACTACCCTTCCCTTCACTGCTCCCCCCCCCTTCACTACTTTCCTGCATGACCTGCATTCCTTTCTTCCCTTTAAAAACCAAAACTTTAGTCATTGTGGAGGTGGGCTGACATTGTTGCTCTGTCCACCAGTTCTCCCGGCCAGCTGTAAATAAAATCCTTCTTCCAGGCACTATTTTTATTTCTCTGACTGGCTCTTGGCACCATGAGCAACCAAACTCAGTAAGATTTCTTTGGCTTGGTTACAAGACTGAACCCTTAACTTGTGCAATCTGATGCTACCTCCAGGTAGATAGTGTCAGAATTGAATTAAGTTGTTGGACATCTAGCTGGTGTCCAGAAGGTTGGAGAATTGCTTGATGTGGGAAAAAACCCACACATTTTCTGTCAGAAGTACTGTGTAGAGAAATGTATTTTTTCGGAGTTCTTTTTAGTGAGTTATTATTTATGTTTACATTTAAAAACTTATGCTTGTTTGAAATATTATGACTATCCTAACTTGCTAACCAAGATAACTGCAAAATATAGCCAACTACCCACAAAAATTTCTAGAAACCTACTTGGCCAAATAAGTCTCTCTTTCCTATATTGAAAATAAAAAGGTACAAATTTTATATTGGAAAAAAATGGTCTATATTGAAAGACAAAAAGGTAAAAATCCCCTAATTCATGTAATACTGACACTAAAAAATGGAGTTTGGCCATAAAAAACTATGTTTATGACTCAGAGGAGAGTACCTGGTAAATTTAGTCTAATGATTAATTCTGTTATAATACTGCATCAAAAAAGCCTTAACAATATATGAATTGGTCATTTCTTGTTCCACTATACCAGGCAAAATATTTAAAATATAAAAGAAGTATGCATCCATGCTTATTTTAAGTATGTTTAAAATACAAGGTAGTGACATACCCAATGTATTTCTTAACTTTTAGCACTGGTTATAAGCAAGAATTCTAACTTGGATTATGTTTCTTATCCTGAATATTTTTACTGATAAATGTAATTCCTATTTCTTTGACATCTTTATACTCTCTTTTGATATATTTTCCTCTTCTTTGATCCAAATGGTGAATAGTAATCTACCAATTTATTCAATATTAATAAACATACCTTCTGAAGTTACAGAAACTCTGTTTCCTTTTGAGGAATTTAAATTTAATTTCTTCAGTTTTCTGCAGTTACACAGGTGCAGGAGAGCAGTATCTGAGATATCACAGCTCCGTAGATCTACAGTTTGAACTTCAGGATGTAAAATCTGTAACAAATACATGATTTCAAAAAATTAAGTTTTTCTATAAATATAAATATTTATTCCATATTCAGTGGTTTGGTGATCATAACAAACAGACATAAAGCAGGAAAAAAACAAGTCTACTTCCAAGTGTGCCCAAAGCCCTTATTGGGACATGAAGCACTATTGAGATGTAAGGACCAGTACAAGAACCCCTAGACCTGAGAAGCGTAACCAAGGTGATAGTCCCTGACTTTCATTAGAGACTGTACCCCTGTGCCTCTTTACCCAGCAGGTATGAGTCTTTAATTGCTTATATATCAAATGCTCACAGGTTGCTAGTATTGCTTATCTAGAACATTTACCTTCTTCATCATTATTTTTGGGAGGTAGAACAAACAAACCCAGTGTTATTGAGTGTTTTCTTAAAGGCAACAAATAATATCAATTTCTAAGAATTCTGAACTCCCTTCCTGGAGCTCCCTTCCCTCCTTTCTTTTACTTTATGTTTTTTCCCAAATAGAAAGGGCTTTACTTTTCTCTTTTTTTGGCAACTGGTTGGTAAGGTGATCTGAACCCTTGATCTTGGTGTTATGAGACCATGCTCCAACCAGTTGAGCTAACTCGCCAGCCCCAGAGCCACACTTTTCTGAATATAAAAGCTATGGATTATTATCGTGAAACATTCAGACAATATAGCAAAATTATAATAAATGATAAGAATAACCGGCTCTATTCATTGGGTGCTTACCAGGAAGGGTACTAAGTGTTATATACATTATGTTATTAAATATTCTCTCAATCTCTCTCTCTCTCTCTCACACACACACACACACACACACACACACATACACACTGAGGGATTGGTCATTGCCATTTTATAAATGAAGGAATTGAGGCCCCAAGACCTTAAGTAGCCAACATAAAGAACACAGCCAAAAAAGGAGCAGAGCTGGGATTGGAACCCAGGTCCTTCTAATTCCAAAGACTATGCTTTCGCCGGCCCGGTGGCGCACTGCTACAGTGCGCCGCTTGGGAGCGCGGCGGCGCTCCCGCCGAGGGTTCGGATCCCACATACAGACCGGTTCCCGCTCACTGGCTGAGTGAGGTGCAGGTGCAGCACCGAGGGTTGCGATCCCGTTGCCGGACACGAAAAAAGACAAAAAGGAAAAAAAAAAAAAATTGTACCAAAGACTATGCTTTCAACCACTGTAACTAAAATTATCCATAATATCAGTACCCAGAGGTAAAATTATATTAGTTTTGATGGTTTTTGAGTTAAAAAAAAATCCCTTTGAAGAAAAATAGGATTGGCTCATTTATAAGATGAGCATGTTTTACAAAATCAATCAACTATGATTGCATACTATTCCATTTTATTCAGGTACCACAACTTATTAAAAGCATCCTACACTGGCCAACACTTAAGCTGAACATTCAAGGTTGATTTAGTGAGGCAATATGGTACAGTGATTAAGAGTGCCTCCTTTGGAGGCAGACAGCCTGAGTTTGAACCCTGTGATTGTGATTAAGCTCTGTTTTCTCTGTGCTTGACCATCCTCATTATTAAAACAGGGATAAGATGTGGTGAGAAAGAAAGGTATCTCGCTTATAATATAGGCTATACATAATTTAACTATTTTTATTATTATAAACAATATTATGATGAACATACCTGTGTGCTTTTCTATTTTTTTCCTGAGATTTATACAATTAAAATTATTGAGTCAATGGTATTTTTAAGACTTTTAATAGTTAATGCCAAACTGTTCTCCTAAAAGGTTTTTTAAAAATCAATTTACACTCTCAATAACAGGGGATAGAAGTTACAGTTTCCCCACACTACTGCCAACACTGGGTATTATATTTTTTAAGTCTCTGTCAAACTGAAAGGCAAATTGTCACTTTGATTACTAGTGAGTTAGATAGCCTTTTATGTTATTAGTGATCTCTATTTTTTTCCTTTGAGTATTTCCTAATTCTTCTGTTTCTTATTTGGTTGTTTTGTGTTTTCTTATTGGTTTGTAGGGATTCTTTATGTTGTCAAGATTTTTAAAAATATAAATTTTCACACATATTGCAATTATTTTTTCTTTTCTTCTTGGTTTCTAACTTTGGTGTCATGTTTATTATTTATTTATTTATTTATTTGGTGGCGGGCCAGTTAAAGGGGCCTGAACCCTTGACCTTGGTGTTATCAGCACCACATGCTAACTGCCCCCCAACCCTGTAACCATTATTCTACTCTCTACTTCTATGAGAACCACTTTTTAAAAATTTTTATTTATTTATTTATTTATTTTTCCTTTTTGTCTTTTTTCGTGACCCCAACCCTGTAACCATTATTCTACTCTCTACTTCTATGAGAACCACTTTTTAAAAATTTTATTTATTTATTTATTTATTTTTCCTTTTTGTCTTTTTTTGTGACCGGCACTGGACCGCAACCCTCAGTGTCACACCTGTACCGGACTGGGACCGGCAACGGGATCGCAACCCTCGGTGTTGCGCCCGCACCTCGCTCAGCCAGTGAGCGGCCGGTCTGTATGTGGGATCCGAACCCTCGGCGGGAGTGCCGTCGCGCTCCCAAGCGGCGCACTGTAGCAGTGCGCCACCGGGCCGGCCCTGAGAACCACTTTTTTTTTAGATTCCACATATGAGTGAGATCATGTGGTACTTGTCTTTTTGTGCCTCACTTACTTAACATGATAGTTTGTAGTTCCATCTGTGTTGCTGTAAATGATAAAATATCATTTCTTTTTATAAGCTGAATAGTATTCCATTGTGTATATTTACCATGGCTTTTTTTATCCATTCATACACTGATGGACATTTAGGTTGATTCCATCTCTTGGCCACTGTGAATAATGTTGTGATGAACATGGGAGTGCAGGTGTCTTTTTGACATATTGATTTCCTTTGAGTTTATATCCAGTAGTGAGATAGCTGGGTTGTAGAGTAGATCTATTTTTAGCTCTCTGAGGAATCTCCATACTGTTTTCCACAATGGCTGTACCAATTTATACCCCCACGAGCAATATAGGAGAGTTCCTTTTTCTCTGCATCCTCACCAGCATTTGCTATTTCTAATCTTGTTAATAATAGCCATTCTAACCAGAGTGAGATGATATCTCTCTGTGGTTTTAATTTCCATTTCCCTGATGATTAGTGATGTTGAGTATTTTTTCATGTGCCTGTTGGCCATTTGTATATCTTCTTTTGAAAAATGTCTGTTCAGGTCCTTTGCCCATTTTTTTTTTGGCAGCTGGTCAGCACAGGGATCCAAACCTGTGCCCTTGGTGTTATAAGGCTGCACTCTATGTTTGCACATTTACTAAAAATTAATTGAGTTATTTATTTATTTATTTTTTGCTGTTGAGTTATTTAAGTTCCTTACATATTCTGGATATTAGCCCCTTGTCTGATATGTGGTTAGAAAACACTTTCTCCCATTCTGTAAGTTGTCTCTTCACTTTGTTGACAGTGTCCCTTGCTGTGCAGAAGCTTTTTAGTTTGAGGTAGTCTCATTTATGTGTTTTTGCTTCTGTTGCCTGTGCCTTTGTAGTCTTGCTCAAAAAGTGCTGCCCACTCCCATTTCGTGTAGCGTTTCCCCTATGTTTTCATCTAGGAGTTTCATAGTTTTGGGTCTTAAATTTAGGTCTTTGATCTATTTCGAGTTGACTTTTTTGTATGGTGAAAGGTAGGGATCTAGTTCTTTTGTTTTTTAAAATTTCTTGTTTATAGGGTCTAGTTTCAAGACACTACCTTTAATATTGCATTAGTCCATTTTTGTTGCTTAAATAAAATACCCAGAACTGGGTAATTTATAAAGAAAAATATTTATTGCTTACAGTTTCAGAGGCTGGGAAGTACAGAGTCCAGGGAACACATTTGGTGAAGGCCTTGGTGGTGGTGACAGTGATGCGGAGATCTCACATGGCAGAATGGCAGAGCAGAGAGAGATATTCTCACATGCTCTCCTTTTAAAGCCCCGAACCATGCCCATGACCACCATTATTAATCCATTCACTAGGGCATTGTCCTCACAATCTAATCACCTCTTCAAGGCCCCACCTTTCAATAACCGTAATAGGATTTCCCACCCTCAACAGTTGCAGTGGGGATTAAGCTTCAGTGAGTTTGGAGGGAGCATTCAATTTACAGCATTCTGCCCCTGAACCCCGCAAAACTCATCTCCTTTTCACATACAAATACATTCATTTCATCCAAAAGCCTTAACTTGTTTCAGTTCAAAAGTCCAAAGTGTCAAAGACCCATCAGTGAAATCAAAACAAGTTATCTAATTCCACGATACAATGATGGGACAAGCATAGGGTACATATTCTCATCCAAAGGGAGAAATAGGCCAGAAGAAAGGGGTAATAGGTCCTAAACAAGTCTGAAACCCAGCAGGGCAGGCATTAAATCTCAAAGCTGGCAAATCATGTAACTTGACTCCATGTTCAATTTTCTCTGCGTGCTGATGCAGGGGTTGGGTCTCCCAGGCTAGCTTTGCATGCTGGTAGCTCTGCAGATCTGGGGTCTCTATTGTGGTCCCACTCTCATGGCTATACTAGGCATGGTGCTCGTGGGTGTTTTCTGCTGCAGCTGTGACCTTATTTCCTCTTGCCATTGCTCTACCATAGGCTGTCTGTGGTGACTCTACCCCTGTGACAGATCTCTTCCCGGGCCTCTAGGCTTTCCATATATCCTTTGAAATCAGAGTAGAGTTTCCCAAGCCTTCATCAGCTCTGGCATTCTGTGAACCTGCAGACCTAACACCACCTGAATGCTGCCAAGGCTTCTGGCTTGTATCTTCTGAAGCTACTGGTCCAGCTACACCAGGGCCAATTTAGCAATAGCTGAAGCAGCCAAAGCAACTAGGGTGCTTGTACTGGAAACAGCTTCTCCAAGTGGCCCTAGGCAGTGAGCCCGTGGAGGGTGCCTCAGTCCTGTTCCCCAAGACCATTCTGTTTCCCTAGGCCTCTGGGCCTGTAATGGAAGAGGCAGCTTCAAAGATTTCTGAAATGCCTTCAAGGTCTTTTTTCCCTTCTCTTGATAATACCTTTCTTCTGTACCAATCTCTTTAGCAAACGGTCTCTGGGCTGCGCCCTTGCTTTCATGGCCAGGCTGAAAGTTTTCCAATTTTTTGCCCTCTGCTTTCTTTCAACTTACCAATTCTGGCTTTATGTCATGACTTTTCTGCCATAACTCAGCACAGGCTGTTGCAAGAAGCCACATAACTTCCTTAATGCTCTGCTGCTTAGAAATTTCTTCTGCCAAATATCCTGGGTCAGCACCTAAAGATCCACTTTCCACAAAACTTTTGGGCATGAACAAAATGCAGACAAGTTCTTTGCAAGTTCATAGCAAGGGTGATCTTTGCCCCAAATTCCAATAAACTTCTTATTTCTATCTGAAACCTCCTTAGAATTGCCTTTACTGTCCATACTTATATCAGCATTGTGGTTGCCACCACTTAACTATTCTCTAAGATGATCCGAACTTTCCTCACCAGCATCTAGGCTTTTCCTAGACTCTTCCTTCAAATTCTTCCAGCCTTTTCCCAACACCCAATTCCAAGGCTGCTTCCACATTTTCAAGTATTTGTTATAAGAAACACCCTAGTTCTCTAGTACCAATTTTCTACATTAGTCCATTTCTGTTGCTTATAACACAATACCTGGAACTGGGTAATTTTATAAAGAAACAATACTCATTGCTTACAGTTTCAGAGACTGGGAAGTCCAAAGTCCAGGGAACACATTTGATGAAGGCCCTGGTGGTGTGACCCAGGAATCTCACATGGCAGCATGGTGGAGCACACAGAGAGAGAGACTTTCATGTGCTTTCCTTTTAAAGCCCTCATAATCATGCCCATGACCATTATTAATCCATTCACTAGGAGATAGTCCTCACAATATAATCATCTCTTCAAGGCCCCACCTTTCAATTACCATCATAGGATTTACCATCCTCAAAGTTACAGTGGGGATTAAGCTTCAATGAGTTTGGGGGCAGGGCATTCAATCTACAGCAAGTATCACACTAGAGCACTGTCTAAGAAGCCTGCTAGGGCTGCCATAGCAAGGTACCACTAAATGAGTGGCTTAAAACAACAGAAATTTATTCTCTCACAGTTGTGGAGGGTAGAAGTCTGAAACCAAGGTGTTTTGGCAGGGTAGTTTCCTTCTGAGGGCTCATCTGTTCCATGCCTCTTTCTCAGCTTCTGGTAATAACCAGCAATTCCTGGCATTTCTTGACTTGTAGATGTATCACTCCAGACTTGCCTCCACCTTCATATGGTGTTCTCCCAGTATCTCAGTCTTCTCATGGCCATCTTTTAATAAGGACACCACTCATATTGGACTAGGGGCCCACACTACTCCACTAATACCTCATCTTAACTAATTACATCTACAGTGACCCTATTTCAAAATAAGATCACATTCTAACATACCAGAAGTTAGAACTTGGACATATTTTTGGATGGGGGACACAATTCAACCCATAAGACCACCTAATGGTCAAATTTGATCTCCTATTTACTATTAATTGAAGCAGAGATCCTAATTATTTTACAGTTCTGTAAAGTGAGGTGTTAACTTGTAGAAAACTGATTAAGAGCTCTGGTCAAGATGGTGGACTAGACCATCCCCAGCATCACTCTCTCCCACAAATCAACCAATTTACAACTATAAAAAATGTAACATCAGCCAAGCTGGGGCCACTGGAGCTCAGGGGAAGAGGACGAGAGACCTATGGAGTGCATGAAGGCAGGAGAAACCACAATGAGAGAAATAAAAAACTGCTTTGAGCATTTTGTGCCATGGCTGCTTCCAGGCTGGAACTGCTGAGCGCATGGAGCAGGAGCCATCAGAAGCTGCAGCTGTGCCCTTTGGATGGAGTTGCTTGGAGGCAGCAGGGGAGAAGAGGGCGCATGCAAGGGCGAGAAGCCAGAACAACTGAAAAAAGGGAGCCATTCAGAGGCCGGTGAGTCATAGCAAGGGAACAGTGCAAGGCCCATCCCATGGGAAGTGTTTGGAGCATGGGCCCACTGGGAGAACACTGGGACACAGCAAGGACAGCTGATCCACCCCCCAATCAGGGCAGGACCACTTAGAGGAGACTGGTCAGGAATGCAGAATTGCACGGGGTGCAGTTTGATGAAAAAACTCAGGCCCAGAACAGAGTTTCTACACAACACAGATCCACCAGGTCTCTGGAGAGCCAGAAGTACCTATAAGGTCAACCATTAAACCCTGAGCTGCACAAAAAGCTTTCCCTAGGGAAATAGCAGCAAAGCAGCAATTTACCTCAACACAGCACAAGTACTGGTTTTCCACAGGAAGTTCCCCCGTTTTAGAAGTAAGCAAAGGACAAAAACTTAATTCCAGCCCAGGCACACCACTAGCACCTTGGGGTCTGCCTGGGAACTGGAGGCTTGGAGCGAGGGACCAGACCCCACTCCCACATCCAGGCACACCATGTCAGTGCCTCAGGGCCTACCCAGGGACCCGAGGCATGGAGAAGGGGACTGGATCCCTCTCCCACAACCAGGCACACCATGCCAGCGCCTCAGGGCCCACCTGGAGTCCCAAGGCACTGAGAAGGTGACCAGACCCCACTTCCACATTCAGGCACACACCACCATTGCCTTGGGTCCCCACCTGCGGGCCCAGGACATGGAGAAGAGGACCAGACCCCCACCCCATAATCAGTCACACCACATCAGTGCCTTGGGGCCCACCCAGTGACCTGGGGCATGGAGAAGGGGACCGGAACCCCCTCCTATAACTAGGCACACCGCACCAGCACCTCAGGGCCCACCTGGGGACCTGGGGACCTGGGGCATGAAGAAGGGGACCAGATACACCCCACAACCAGGCACACCGCTAGTGCTAAGGAGCATGCCAAAAACATCACCTCCATGTGGGTGGCCCACCACAGCCACCACAATAACCATGGCTGCTGTGAAAGGGGCTAGATACCACAACCACCACGCAGATGGCCCACCAACCACTACAGTGTGTTCACACAAGGAGAGTCACCAGCAGAGATAAAGAAGAGAGAGATGTCTCTCTCCACAAAGCCCATTTCAGAGTGACAGAAGAAGCATCTGCTCTATGATAATACTGGGGGACCTGATCACACCTCTTAGCATTGGACAGATCATCTAGGCAACAAATCAACAGAGTAACCATTATTCTATCATAAGGAGAGAAGAAATCTAGGGTAATTAGAGGGGGGAGGGGGGTGGGAGAGGGGGATGGGAGAGATTGGACAAGGGGCATAAAGAATAATTACAATTTGTAACAACATATATGCTAGTAATATTGATTTGATCAACATATCTCAATGTTGAACCCCCAAAATATGTATAATCAATTTTGATTCAATAAATAAAATAACTTTAAATTGAGACTATTGTTAGCATTTACATTTAATCAGTTTTCTTTCTCTCTCTCTCTCTCTCTCTCTCTCTCTCTCTCTCTCTCTCAAAAGAACCAGCAGGAATACAAAACTAGTTCAAAAGAATATTTGAGAAACTGATATCTACACACACAGAGACACAACACACACAGACAAATGAAGCTGGAATAAGTTTACTAAATTAGATACAAAATTGTATAATGTATTGGAAAATAAAACTAACCTTCAAGGCTCTCTTTTCTACTGAACAGAAATCTTTGCACCTCTACAGAAAAAAAAGCATTTACATTTAATCAGTTTTCTTTCTCGAGAGAGAGAGAGAGAGAGAGAGAGAGAGAGAGAGAGAGAGAAAGAAAACTGATTAAATGTAAATGCTTTTTTTTCTGTAGAGGTGCAAAGATTTCTGTTCAGTAGAAAAGAGAGCCTTGAAGGTTAGTTTTATTTTCCAATACATTATACAATTTTGTATCTAATTTAGTAAACTTATTCCAGCTTCATTTGTCTGTGTGTGTTGTGTCTCTGTGTGTGTAGATATCAGTTTCTCAAATATTCTTTTGAACTAGTTTTGTATTCCTGCTGGTTCTTTTATTAATCAATTATTTAAAACTTTGGCACATGCTTTTTATTTGTGTGAGAATTATGCTTTTAACATTTTTAGAATTATGTTTTGACACACTAAAAGAGTAGAACAAAAGGATAGTTTTCACACAACTTGACTTTCACAAAATTAATAAACTATTTAGTAAATGTAAAAAGTATGGAGCTGGCCGGTTAGCTCAGTGGGTTAGAGCATGGTGCTGATAACACCATGGGTTAATCCCTGTACTTGTCAGCCACCAAAAAAACCCAAAACAAAAAATAACAAAAATGTATGAACCCTCTCTTTCAATTAAGAAAGAAAACCACCTCCCACTGCTTCTAACAATAGTCTCTCAACACTGGGCCACCTCCCTTCCATTAGCTCAATTTCTCATCTGTTCTTTGCTCAGAGAACTGGCTCAGCTGTTCTCTCAATTTCAAGCTCACATGATTTTCCAAAGCCATGTATTAGCCACTTGGAAATAGTCCTCATAAAACCCCTGCTCGTAATTACTTTTACCTCCCATTTTATAGTTCAAAGAACTGAGGCTCCATGCCAGAAAAAGTGGCAAAGCTGGAATTTTAATTCAGGTTGGATGGATTTGCTATACTTACTGCCTTACGGAAAAGCCAATGAAAGGCACAGGTGTCCTGAAGAAAGTTAGCTTAGTTGTAGGGAAGGGGAGTAAATATAAATCAGCAGAAAGGAGTGAGGTATCCAGAAGAAGGGACTAGTTTAGAAGAGTGATTTTTAACTGCTGGTATTTGTCCATGAGTGGATTAAAAAATCAATTTATTTGATTATGATTAACACATTTAAAAAGGAAGTAAGAGAAAACAGAATAAAATGAAATATAAAATATCAAAGTGTACTGTACACAGTATTGTTACACCTAAGTGTAGTTTGTGTACTGGGATCATGGTGTAGCATATATTTCTTTTCTGCTTTTTTTTTGGCAGCTGGACAGTATGAGGATCTGAACCCTTGACCTTGATGTTATAACATATTATTGTAAGTCTTGACCAAAAAGTCTTACACTTTTTGAAAACATGGAGATCAAGGGTGCTGGTACCATGAAGGCAAGGGAAATAACTGAGACTGGTGTGAGAAGACTTTTTAGAAAGTATTGCAATATGGACATTTTGGTTATCAGGAGGAAAAAAAACACCCAACCCTGATGCTTTATAGCATTTAAAAATGATTACTAATTCTACCATATACCATTGCTCCAAAACTCTGAAACCATATCTAAGTAGTAAAATATAATATGCTTGCTTTACAGGTATACATTCACTTACCTCACTTATATTTGAATCTGTTATCCGCCCCTGAATGCTCATTATTTTAATCAGTCTATCTTTTATGTTGGGAGGCAAAGGCTTAATGTCTGTGATATATCTGGAAATATTCTTCATGAAGCACCAAAGACATCTGAAATATAAATACAATATAGTAAATTACACGGTGCCTGTACTGATTACTAACACTTGTCTTAATGCTGTTTGTTAGCACTTAGCTCTTTCATAAAACAATGTGTACATTTTATATTAATATTTACAATTTCAACTCAGTAAGTTTCAAAAGCTTAGTCTATGCTAACTTATGGACAAGATGCGCTTCCTCTACACTTCTTCTCAGCATACCTCATTTATCAAAATACACTTTAAATGAGGGCTGGCCAGTTAGCTCAGTTGGTTAGAGCAGTGCTATGACACCAAGGTCAAGGGTTCTGATCCCCATACTAGCCAGCCACCAAAAAATAAAAAAAAAAGAAAAAAGAAAGAAAGCATTTAAAATGATCAAAAGGAATGTTTTTTGAGCAGTGCTATGACACCAAGGTCAAGGGTTCTGATCCCCATACTAGCCAGCCACCAAAAAAAAAAAAAAAGAAAAAAGAAAGAAAGCATTTAAAATGATCAAAAGGAATGTTTTTTTAAATCAGTCTAATTCCCAAGACACAGTTACCACCAAGATTTCAGTCACATATTCCTAAAGAAACATTAAACTGGGCCCACTAATTGAAAAATTTTATCTGTTAATCCAGCAAACTTGTTTTATTTTTTAAAAAACTTATGTGGATAATGAAATCACTAGAGAAAGAACTATAACCACCAAGATTCTGCAAATAGTACAAATCATGGAGATACCAAACTTAGTGCCAATATTATTCAAATATATGTATTGAGTTATCAGATCAGGCAACAACCAAGACCCACAGAACCAACATATCTCATTTGTGGCCTAAAATTCCAAACATCCGAGAAACTCATACTTTAAACAAATAAATAAATAAAAATATTATTTAATTTCTATCTACAGATACCATAAATTTTACATATACTAAATTTTACATATACATATACTAAATTTTACATTCATGAATGAATGTGATCATATACTTGTGATCATCTTTTCAGTGCAATTTTTTTTCCTTTTCCTCTTTTGTTGCCTATGACTTTCCCTCTCCTATCCTTCCCCCCCTCTATTAGTTTAGTTCCCAATGATAACCTAGAATATTCTTTCTTATTTTTATCTGTGCTTGTTTACACATACACACACATACATATACACATACATTTAAAGTTTTGTGGGGAGGGTGTATCTTTGTTTCCTAAAATGATATCACGGTATGCACATTTATTTTACACCTTCTTTCATTCAATAGTATCTTATGAAATCCCTTGAAGACATCAAATATAGACTCAATTCTCCTTTAATAGCTACATAATACTTCACAGTGTGGATGATTTATTTAGTCATTCCCATAGTGATGAGCATTACCACTGTTTCTAGGATATGTTAACGTATGTTGTCACATTATTTTCCAGAAAGTCTGTAACACATATATTTATATGTATGTGGAGGTTCCTTTTCCTTCACATCCTTTGTTTAGTTTTTCACTCAGCACTATGTTTTCCATATCGATCTACTCTTAAATGTTGTATTTTTCTAATTATCAATAAATTTAACATCTTTTCATGAACTTGCTGGCTATATCGACATGCTTTTCTGTAAATTGTCTATACATATCGTTGGCCAATATTGTTATTATTTGACTTAAATTTGTAAGAGCTGTTTTGGCCAAATACATGACTGCTTTTATATATGTTCTAAATAATCAGAGAATGTATATTACCTCTTTAACAGATGTAATGTACTCTGCGTATGTGTGTATATATATATCTGTGTAGGTATATGTGTCTGTACAAAATATATTTTGTATACACGTTTGATAGTATTATTTAATTCTTCTATTCTTACTTTTCTACTAAATATGTAGTATTCTTATTTTATGACATTCATATTTTGAAATCATGTTTTCCTTTAATTTCTTTATAACGAAAAATTTCAAAAATACAGAAAATTAAAATAGGATAATATAAATCTATGTACTCCAGACCTAGAATTTTTTTACTCTTTTATCACATTTGTGTCAGATCTCTCTCTTAAGACATAAAACATTTCAAATAAAATTAAAGTCTCCTTTGTACACCTACTCGGACTTATTCTCTTTATCTCCCTTTGCAGAGGCAACTACTACCATGAAGTTTCTAAAATGGTTCCTGTCTGTAATTTTATTATACTTTTAATACTAATATATATATCCATGAATAATATATAGTATTGTTTTCTGTATTTATAAAATGTAAGAGTAGAGTATTATTTCTTTCTTTCTTTTTTTTTTTGGTTTGGTGGCTGAGGTGCTGGCCTGGCTTTTTTAATTGAAACATAATTGATTATACATATTTTTGGGTTACAGTGTTGACTATCAGTATATTAAGCGTCTTATCATGACTGAATTTGTCAATTGTCCTTGTAATTATGACAACTTTCCTTTCTAAAACACTATGTTATTAGTTACAAATGCATAATCATATTTTCTTGTGGAATATTCCTTTTATCATTAAGTAATGTCTCTCTTTATCCATATTAATGTTTTTACTTTAGATTCTATACAGATTGGTTTTTATTTTATTTTATTCTATTTTGAGTAGCTGGCTGGTATGGGGATACAAACCTTGACCTTGGTGTTAGCAACACTGTGTTCTAACCAATGAGCTAACTAGCCAGCCCCTCAGACTGGTTTTATTGCTGCTCCATCATCTTTCTTTGGTTTCTTTTGCTCAACATTATGCTTGTGAAATTCATCTGTATTGTTGCAGATAGCTATGGCTTGTTCATTTCCATTTTCAGTTTGCTCATGTCCATTTTCATCAATGCATAATATTCCATTGTTTGAACGACTTATCTGTTCTACTGTTGATATACAGTTGGGTTGTTTGCAATTTTTACTATTATGAAAAATATTAATATGAATATTCATGGACATGTCTTTTGGTCCATGTGTGCCACGTTTCAACTGAGTATATACCTAGGAGTGGAATTGCTGGCTCATATGGTACGCATGTGTTTAACTTAATGCCAAACAGTTTTCCAAAGTGGTTGTACCCATTTACAATCCTACCAGCAGTGAATGAGCATTCCTGTAGTCCATATCCCTGTAAACACCTGGCATTGTTAATTTCTAAAATTTTTAGCCATTTAAGTGAATGTATAGTAGCAATGAAATGTGGTTTTAAATTGCAATCCTTGATTAATTAATTTGAGCACTTTTTCTTTTTTTTTGGCAGTTTGCCAGTATGGGGATCTGAACCCCTGATTTTGGTGTTACCAACACTGCTGTAACCAACTGAGCTAACCAGTCACAGTTTCATTTTTTTAATTGTCCAGTTGGATATCCTCTTTCGTGGAGTATCTACTCGAGTATCTACTCTTGTATCTTGCTCACTTTTCTTTTGGGCTGTTTATATTAACTGACAGTAGGAATTCCTTTTATATTCTGGACGTGAGCCTTCTGTTTGTTACACATGTTGCAAATATATTCCTTTCTGTGGATTGCCTTTTCACTCTATTAATCACATCCTCTGAAGAGAAGTACATTCTAATGTAGTCCAATTTATCAGTGTTTTTCTGTACAGCAAATGATTTTTTTGTCCTGTTTATAAACTCCTTCCCTGTCTGAAGGTCATGAAGATATTCTTTTGTTTTCCTCTAAAAAAATTGACCAATTGTTCTACCTTTTATTTTTTGACTTAAAAACCACCAGGAATTGATTTTTGTATGTCAAGAATTATGCATGGCCTTAGACTTTACCCTACTTAGGAGCACATAAGTTAGTCTATTACCATTTCGTGGAAGCTGACAAAAGACTTGAGATTCTCGGATCAGAGAGAAAGGACTTTACTACTCATGACAAAAGCAGTAGCCAGAGTTTGTGTTGGTTCCCCATTTCCTCAGAGTCCCATGGGAGTAATGTAGGTGGGCCTAGATGGATGCTTGCTGTTGGACTGAATGTTTGTGTCCCACCCAAAATTCATATGTTGAAATCCTAACCTCCAATGTGATAGTGCTAGGAGGTGGGGCCTTTGGAAGGTAATTAAATCATGAGCATGGAGCCCTCATGAATGGGATTATTGCCCTTATAAAAGTGACTCTAGAGAACTCTGTAGCTCTACTTCTACCATGTGAGGACACGAAGAGGAGCTGTCAGTCTGCAACCCAGAAGAGAGTCCTCACTAGAACCCAATCATGCTGGCACCCTGATCTTGGACTTCCAACCTCTAGAACTGTGAGAAATAAATTTCTGTTTTTTATAACCCACCAATTCTATGATACTTTGTTATAGCAGCCCGAACTGATTAAGATACCAGGAGAATAACACTGGACTTGGAGGATTTGCCACTTTTGTAGGAATCTGAAGCAAGCCTGCTGTTTCTTCAGAGGGAGACAGTACTTCATCCCTCAACTTTGCTTGCTATACACACAACCTTGAGAAATGGCCTAGGTAAAAAGCAGTCAGGGTCTTGCATTTTTTACAAACCCAGCAAAAATGTGCAGGTCCATGGAAGACTGCCTCTCCCAACAATAGACCCCAACATATTCTTGGATGAACTCAAATACTGACATAACCATGTCACTCTGTCAGTTATTCTAATTTATGAGACCAACAGAGGTTGCAACCAAATGTGTTCAATTTGTCTCTTATAGCATTTCATTAAGGCTACTATCAACAGTACTCCAAGCAGCCAACCTGCAGTAATGACTTTAATGGTTACCACAAGGTCCCAGATCCACCTAATTGTGAGTAAATATGGGGGGATGGGAGAAGTGGTAAGTAGGTAGATGTTGTCAAAGTCCAGTCTATCATCCATTATGACACATGCAAGGGTTAGACTGTTATTTCAATGACTATAGTTTTCTTTCCTAGGCCTTATAATTTTTTAAAATCTGGGTTATTTTATCCATATTCCCTCAAGGATAACTTTCTTCCTTTGTTTCTACTCATCTCTGACATACTTATTTTAAAATACCTTTCAAATTGTTCTATTATCTGTAGTTTCTTTTTTTTTTTTTTTTTTGTCTTTTTCCGTGTCCGGCAACGGATCGCAACCCTCAGTGTTGCCCCCGTACCGGACCGGGGACCGGCAACGGGATCGCAACCCTCGGCGCTGCTCCCGCGCCTCGCTCAGCCAGTGAGCGGGAACCGGTCTGTATGTGGGATCCGAACCCTTGGGCAGGAGCACCACCGCGCTCCCCAAGCGGCGCACTATCCATTGCGCCACCGGGCCGGCCCTATTATCTGTAGTTTCTTTTTTTTTTTTTTTTTGTCTTTTGTCTTTTTTTCCGTGTCCGGCAACGGATCGCAACCCTCAGTGTTGCCCCCGTACCGGACCGGGGACCGGCAACGGGATCGCAACCCTCGGCGCTGCTCCCGCGCCTCGCTCAGCCAGTGAGCGGGAACCGGTCTGTATGTGGGATCCGAACCCTTGGGCAGGAGCACCACCGCGCTTCCCAAGCGGCGCACTATCCATTGCGCCACCGGGCCGGCCCTATTATCTGTAGTTTCTAAAGTACCCAAATTCTCCTATTTGCTATTGAGTCTCTTTAATGCTATTTTTTTCCTTACATGCTTTGTAATTTTTGACTGTTAATAAGCCAATATGCCATTTTTTTTTCTTTAGGTTCTTATCCTTTTGGTGTCATCTTTAAGAAACCACTGCAAAATCCAAGGTCACAAAGATTTACACTTACATTGTCCTCCAAGACTTTTATAGTTTTAGCTCTTACATTTAGGCCCACTTTCAGTTTTAAGTTAAATTTTGTATGTGGTGTGAGGTGGGGGTCAAACTTCATTCTTTTGCATGTGGATATCCAGTTATCCCAAAACCATTTGTTGAAAAGACTATTATCTCCCACATTGAATTGTTTGGCATCCTTGTTGAAAATCAATGATCATAAATGTGAAGGTTTGTTTCTGAATTCCCAATTCTATTCCATTGGTCTATATATGAGTACCACTCTGTCTTGATTACTTTATCTTTGTAGCAAGATTTGAAATAGAGAAATGTAAGTCCTCCAACTTTGTTCTTCTTTTTCAAGATGGTGTTTGGGTATTCTAGATCTACTGCATTTCCATATGAATTTTAGGATCAGTTTGTCAATTTCTGCAAAAAGCCAGCTGGGATTCTGACTGGATATGCTAAATCTGTAGCTCCACTTACAGGCTATTGCTATCTGTTACGTGCTTAATTGTGTCCCCTCAAAATTCAGATGTTGAAGCTTTAACCCCCAGTACCTCACATTATGGCCTTATTCATTATGGCTGTATTTGGAGACAGGGCCTTTAAAGATGTAATTAAGTTAAAATGAGGCCATTAGGATGGACTCTAATCTAATCTCGCCTTATAAGAAGAGGAAATTTGGACACAGAGAGACACCATAGATGTATACAAATAGAGGAAAGACCATGTGAGGATAATGTAAGACAGTAGTCATTTACCAGTCAAAGAGAAAGGCCTCAGAAGAAACCAAAGCTGCCTAACACCTTCTCCTTGGACTTATAGTCTCCAGAGTTGTGAGAAAATAAATTTCTGTTGTTGAAGTCATCCAATCTATGGTATTTTGTTATGGTAGTCCTAGCAAACTAATACACTGCCTTAAAAAATTAAGTCTCCCAACGTGGAACATGGAATGTCTCTCCATTTATTTAAATCTCCTTTAATTTTTTCAACAATGTTTTATAATTTTCAAAGTATAAGTTTTTCACTTCTTTTAAAAATTTATTCTTAAGTATTTTTTTTTCTTTTTGATACTATTGTGAATGGAATTGTTTTCTTAATTTTATTTTTCACATTCAGTGCTAAGGTACAGAAATGCAATTAATTTTTGTATATTGATCTTATATCATGGAACCTTACTAAAGTCATTTATTAGTTGTAATATTTTTTCTTGGGTGTCTTAGATCTTCTATATACAAGATCATGCCATTTTCTAATAGAGATTGTTTTACTTCTTCCTTTCCAATCTGGACATCTTTTACTTTATTTTCTTGCTGAACTGTCCTAACTAAAACATCCAGTACATTGTTAAACAGAAGTTGCAAGAGGGATATCATTGTCTTGTTTCTGATCTTAGTCTTTTACCATTAATATGAAGTTAGTTGTGGAGTCATAGGCGCCTTTTATCAGGCTGAGAGAGTTCCTTTCAATTCCTAGCCTGTTGAGTTTCTCTCATGAAAGGATGTTGCATTCTGCATCAACTGAGATGATCATGTGGTTTTTGTCCTTACTTTATTAATATGGTGTATTATATTGCTTGATTTTCATATGGTCAACCAACCTTGCATTCCTGGGATAAATCTTACTTGGTATCAGAATAATACTGGCCTCATAAAATGAGTTGGGAAATGTTCCCTCCTCTTCCATTTTTTGGAAGTTTGAGAAGAACTAGTATTATTTTCTTCTTTATTTTTTATTTTTTTATTTTTTCTTTTTGTCTTTTTTCGTGACCGGCAACGGATCGCAACCCTCAGTGTCGCGCCTGTACCGGACCGGGACCGGCAACGGGATCGCAACCCTCGGCGCTGCCCCCGCTCCCCGCTCAGCCAGTGAGCCGCCAGTCTGCACGTGGGATCTGAACCCTCGGCGGGAGCGCCGCCGCACTTCCCAAGCGGTGCACTGTAGCAGTGCG